>NW_017675530.1:25947-32894 GCF_001879085.1 Nicotiana attenuata | reverse complement strand
ATTTGAAGTTCTTAAGTGATTTCATGATTTTGATGCTAAATTCATAGTTGTTGATGTTATTTTGGCGATTTGATCGCACGAGTAAATCCGTAGGGTGTTTTTGAGGTAGTGTACATGTCTGGTTTGGAGCCCCCAGGGTTCGGGTGAGTTTCGGTAGGCGTCGGAAGGTTTTTGAACTTAGGATAATTGCAGAAACTGTTGTTGTTGGTGTCCAAGTCCTTGTGCTATGCGATCGCATAGGTATGTTCGCGATCGCATAGTGTAATTTTAGGGGGGCCTATTTTGTGCTATGCGATCGCACAGCTTCTTCCGCGATCGCGTAGAGTAAATTCTGGGGTGTCACCAGTTGTTCTATGCGATTGTATTGCTTCTTTCGCTATCGCAATGGGTTAAACCAAGCCTGGGAAGGGAACCATTTTTTCCTCTATGCGATCGCACGCCCTAGTCCGCGATCGCGATGCCCAATCCCCCTTACCCTGTGCGATCGCATACCCTTATTCGCGATCGCATTGACCAGTTTTTGCCCAGTCTTATAAACAGTAACAAAACATATGGGATTTAACCCAAAATTCATAACTTCTTCTTCCAAACTCCAAATTGGGCGATTTTTGAAAGAGAACTTCACCACTAATTGATAGGTATGTAATCTTAGACTCATTTTCTTCAATTTCCATTAATACCCATTAGATTTCTAGGCCTAAATCATGTTCTTAAGGGTAGAAAATTAGGGATTTGGGTAGAGTTAGGGCTTTTTGTATAAATGGAATTTAGACCTCGTTTTGGGGTCGAATTTAAAAACTAATTACATATTCGGGCTCGTCGGTAAATGGGTGATCGAGTTTTGGTCCGAACCTCGTATTTTGACCAAGCGGGCCCGGGGTCAATTTTTGACTTTTTGGGAAGAATGATAGGAAATCTATAATTAAGCATTGGAGTCGAATTGTTTAGTGTTTATTGATGTTATTAAGTCGATTATGTCTAGATACAATTGATTTGGAGCCAAATTCAAAAGGAAAAGCGGTGTTTGAGGCTTGAGTTTGCCGTGGAAGTTCGAGGTAAGTGTTTGGTCTAACCTTAGCTTGAGGGATTAGGAGTTGTGTCCTATTTGCTACGTGCTACTTGTTGAGTACGACGTATAGGCATGGTGATGAGTATCTATACGTTGGCGTCAAGCATGACTGTGAACACCTAATTTTTTACCACACCCAAATTCTATTATATTTTAATGTAAATATTTCTTGTAGGTCTAATCTTATATATATATATATATATATATATATATATATATATATATATATATGTATTCATATACTTATAGAATATTTTGTTGTTTATTTGTAAAGAGAAAAAGAAAATTTACAAAAAAATATATATGATTCTTTTAATTAGAATTTTAATAAGTAAGCTAGAGAATCTTTCTTAGTATTATTTAAACTTTAGTATAAATATTGGGTCCTCTTATTTATATAGTTTTCTTTAAGTCTAAAAGTAAGTCCGGTTGATATATTATATATATATTAATATATATATATAATATTATATATATATATATAGTACTATATATAATAATATATATATATATATATATGTATATATATATATATATATATATATATATAATATATATAGAGAGAGAGAGAGAGAAGAGAGAGAGAGAAGAGAGAGAGCTATGTATTTTACTTTCTTTTTATTTAAATAAGATGGAATAAAAAATAATAATAAATAATAAAAACTAACAAAAAAAAAAGAGAGAGAGAGCAAAATCTTAATATATATATATATATATAGTATATATATATAGATGAAGAGAGAGAGAGAGAGAGAGAGAGCTAATGTATTTTACTTTCTTTTTATTTAATAAGATGGAAAAAAAAAAAAAAAAATAATAAATAATAATAAATAATAAATAATAATAATAATAAATAATAAAAACTAACGAAAAAAAAGAGAGAGAGAGAGCAAAATCTTATCCCAACTCCTCATTTTCCCCACTTTGCTCACGTCTTCTACCCATGATCCCACACTCACACCCACATCTCCATATAACCACCTTCATTCTTCTTTATAAAGAAGGGAGAAGAATACCTTGAAAAAGGGACTGAAAAAAAAACAGAGAGGATAGAACATTGATTCTCAGTTCAAAAACGGAGGAGAAACGAGCACAAAGTTTTCCATTAGAAAGATGCAATATCACAAACTCTTTGTGTTCACTAAAACAATTTCATCTCCAGCAGTTGATTGACGCCAAACATATATAATACATGGATTCCAATTTCTTTCTCATACAAACAGATCGATCACTGTTGAGGTTTTCACATCTGAGGTCTTGTTCGTGTTTTTGGTCTGTGGTTCCGGTGTAGATTTGAAGTGCTGTTGTCGAATTTTAATTCCAGTTTCATTCATGAACGACATTGATGTTGTTTAAACTTGCAAGGATGTCCTTCATTAATTCAATCTTAAAGTGTTTTGCATTCTTGGAAGTTGTGCATGGAGCTATAGGGATTGTTCTTAGTGGTGCAGTTCTTCCTTTGATGCAATGGAGTGGAATAACTCATTTTTTGCTTGCAATCGTTCGTCGAATTGTTGAGATTTTACTTCTTTCTAATCAAATCACACATATTTTTATGCACTATTTACTAAAGTTAGTAAGATCATATGCATTTTTTTTAAATGTGACTAAACACAAAGAACTTTTGTGTTCATGTTTTGTCTGCTGCTTTAGTGTTATTTTATTTTATTTCGTTTTGTTTGTGTTCCTATTATGTATCTCTATATTTTGTTTCATTTGTGTTCACGTTATTTGTTTGTGTTCATGTGTTTTAGTATTGCGTTTTGTGTTCACGTTTTGATTCGCTTTGCCGTAATAAGCTCGTCAGTTTAAATCATGTGTTATTTGATTTTAGAATATTTAAGATTCTGTCTGATCTTATAAGAAGTGAGACTTTTAAGTTCATTTATGTTTGGATTGAAGCTAGCCTAACCTTTCCATGCAGTAAGTTTGGCTACCCAAAAAAAAATGGATTTCATATGTTACTTTAGAAAATTAATCAATCCTCAAACATCGTAGCTTGCTTTAGGCGCGACTTAATCTGTGATTGCGTACACGTTTGCGTGACATAATTATAATTTTCAAAATAAATCGAGGTATGTGTTCGCGCAATCTCGGCCAAACATTCTTGATAATAATAAAGTGTTATTAATTATGTACACGTACGCGTGACATGATTCTTGACGCGCCGAACGAAATGAGTATACGTGCGCGTGACTCGTTTCAAGATAATTTCATAATCGCGAATAATCGAGTAATTAAAAGCGGTAGAAGGTAAAACGAACATAGGTTCTAAAACGCGTAATTAAACAACTTAATTAAGCCAGGTATGATTAAAGCAACCGTGCTAAAACCACGAAACCCGGGAATGCCTAACACCTTCTCCCGGGTTAATAGAATTCCTTACCCGGTCTTTTGGTTTCGCAGACTTTAAACGGAGTCAAATTTCCTCGATTTGGGATTTAAAATAAATCGGTGACTTGGGACACCATAAATTATCCCAAGTGGCGACTCTAAAATAATTAAATAATCCCATTTCGATTAATGTCACTTAAATTGGAAAAACTCCCAATTCCCCTTGGCGGTAAAAAGGAGGTGTGACAGCTCTGGCGACTCTGCTGGGGACTATAACCCAAAACTGATGTTCAAGGTTTAGAATTCGAGCTTGTAATGTGATTTATACTTAGCTTTATTAATTTGATGTTATTACTATATTTTTGGGCCTAATGTGCTAATTGCCTCTTATTTACCGCTTTGATATTATTTGAATTGTATTAAACTGTCTTCTTACGCCTCCCTTCTGAGTCTTCTGAATTTATGGTGCACACGTGCGCGTGGCCCACTTTTCTGTTAGAAGTCATACCAATTAGAATGAGGCTGGGTCAAGTAACTAGGTCGGGTAGACTTTCGTGCTTCCCGGTACGTTGCCCTCACCTCGGCTCGAGTTGTCCGCTTGGGTAAGCCAGGTCTAAAACACTCCCCCTAGGATTTAAACCTAGAATAACATAGCCTCATGCCGGATCCCTAGTAGGAACATTTGTTTGCATCATGTGCATTTGACTTTGGGGACTCAACACAGGGGTTGGGTCCGTCTAGGACAGGTGTACCCGAGAATTGCAAGACCATCCTGATGCATCTTATGTGCTACTTGTGCATTATGTTTGATTCGGCTTGTGCATGTTTAAAAATTAAGGAAAAACCAGAAGGGCGAATTTTTTTTTTTTTTTTAAAAAAAAGTTCTCGGTATTTACCCCAAAAAGATTATTACAATATAAGCCTGAATTTTTCAAAAAGGGTCATCCTATTCCTGAAACATTTACGAACTACGCGGGTCTGATTCTCATCGGATGTGAGATACGTAGGCAAACCTCATCGGTTCCGGCCCTCAATTTTCAAAAATCCAAAAAAAATATTCTTCTTTAATTCCTTCTTTAGAAGTCTTTCTTTAAGACGTCAAATTCAAAAATCTAAAAACATTTCCACCTTCATTAGAAGTCTTTCTCCCAAAAATTTAAAAAAAAAAAAATCGAAATCCAAAAAAATATTTCTTTCTTTCCAAAATTACCAAAAATGGAAATCCAAAAATACTTTTCTTTCTTTTTCGAAGTGTTTCCTTCGAAAATTTTAAATAAAAAAAAACAGAGATAGAGAATTCAAAGGTCAAAAATATTTTTCTTATTAGGAGCTTTTACGATTAGATTTTTTCTTATATTTAAAAAAAAGTTAGTTTATTTATTTTATTCATCTTCCCGATTTACGCAAGATCTGATTCATGTCTCCACATGATACGTAGGCAACCCACATCAGGTTCGATCGAATCATTTTGAAAAAAAAAAAGAAAAAAAAAGTGAAAAAAAAAGTAAAAAAAAGAAGAAGAAGAGAAACAGTGTTTATTTTAACATGCTTGTTGTTTTGAAATAAAAGCTAATTAAAGGTGGTCGGTTTGTTGGTTTGCAATAGCGAGTCACGCAAACAATCTAAGATCCCTCGGAAGTAAAAGCATCTTCTCAACAAATGGAACAAGCACCACTGTTGTTGATCCAAGGTCACGAAAAGGCAAGTAGGCAAGTTGACGGTGAAAAACAAAAAATTGAAGGCAAATGTGGGGTTTGAGCAATAGGACATGGCCTGCTCAGGATGATTTGTTTATGGGGAATTTGATCCAGCATTGAAAGCCATAGTAGTCATTGTCGCGGCAGAAGAGAAACCAAAAACGGGCGCCAAATAAGAAACTTTCCCTATCAAACTGGAGTCTCGGTAGCCGGTCTTGCTATCTTTTCTGCCTTTTGAGTTATTTCAGTGTGTCATCCAAATGTTTTCTCTTTACTGTCTTACATTCTGATGTAAACCCTTCTATTTTTTTTTATATTCAAATAAATGAAATCAATATTTCATCATCCATGAATGTCTCTTTTCTTAATCTTGTCACCTTTCTTGTTCTCTTTTCAGTTATGTAAATACAGATTTTAATAACATGACATGCTTGCGGATTTCATGCCCAGATCCTAAAACGCTGTCAGATTTTGAAATAATGAACCAAGAAGCATAATTTGTTGAAGATAAGGCTTGTAAGAAAATAAACAAAGAATTGAACCGAAAATGAGATTCCCTTCGGATCATTGTTGAAGCCGAGATCGCTGATGAAGATTCAGTCAAGACCTGATTGAAACATTGTCTTTGATTGATGGAAAGTGATTGGCCGGAGGCTACCATGGGCAGTTGTACAACAAAGAATGGCCCATGCTTACGATAAAAAGTACGTCCCAAGAAATTTGAAGTGGGGCAACTCGTCCTGAGACATATTCTCCCGCACTATGAAGAAGCTAAGGAAAATTTTGCTCCAAATTGCAAAGGTCCATACATTGTAACAAGAGTATTGCCAAATGGAGCGTTGTATTTGGGAGGCATCGAAGGAAATGTCCCCGAGACAACAGTCAAATTAGATGCAGTCAGAAGGTACTATGTTTGACTCACTACTCGATGTTAACATTCTTTGATTGGGATGACGAAGGCTTTCTTTCTCACTACCCAAATACCATTAACCCTTTTGCAAACCCTTTGAGCCGGTTCCCTCTCTTTGATTACCCTCTTTGGAATCTGGAAGCTATTATTAAAAAATGACAAAGAGAAGAAAGAAAAGAAAAAAAAAACAAAAAAAATCAAAAAAAATGCAAAAGAAAACTAAAATGAAAACAAAAAAAACAAAAAAAAATCAAAAACAAAGTTTCCTGAACTACGTTCGACTTGATTCCGAAAGGATACGTAGGCAGCCTCTCTCTCTAAGGTTCAGTCACACTAAAATAAAAATCCAAGTTACCCAAAAAGTGAAACTGGTAGATATTATAATGTTTTGGCAATGGCTTTGCCTGAAAGGTTCCAAAGTTGTAATTCAATCCAAATTCTTTTTACCCAAATCCTTTCAAGTCCTTCCGATCAATCGGCGAGAATGTTTATAGAATTAGAGTATACAATCGTTTGGGTCTGATACAATCAAAATGAGAGAAATAAAATGAGAGAGTCTTATTGGTGAAAACCTTCGGGCACTGTAAGGCGATGGTAAGTAGAGAAATTGAAATGAGAGAGTCTTGTTAGTGAAAACCCGCAAAGGGCACTATAAGACGATGGCGAGAAGAGAAATGAGAGAGATCAGCTAGTGAAAACCCGCAAAGGGCACTGTTGATCGAAAAGAGGATCCACGCAGCCATAGCATCAACACAATCATGATCAAGGTTTCCTGCTTTCAAGTCAAAAATTGTGATAAGTTTCTGAGAATCAGACGGTTTATACAGATCAGGCATCCAGTCCAAAAGACATGTCATCTTCATTAAAGTTTGCATGTACTCCCATATAAGTCCGTATTTTTGTTCCCTGAAAGGGACACCTCTTGTTCTAAACTCAT
>NW_017675530.1:0-17424 GCF_001879085.1 Nicotiana attenuata | reverse complement strand
TGGACTGCTTTTGCTGGTTTAGTGGTGAAAGAGAGCTTCCGCCGAAAGTGGTGAAGATTCCGACTTATGCGAGGAAGCAAGCTAACAAATCGCTCTTCGTATTTTCTGTGAAAAAGATGAGTTCTCTTGATTTTCCTAAATTCTTCGAGAGAAAGAGACGCCATCGTTTTTCCTTTTTTTTTTGAATGGATGAGGGGTATCTTTTGGTTTTAAGAAAGAGGAAGATCGACTGCTTCCTCTTGTATCTTGTGTGTCCCCTTCAAGGTATTCTTCTCCCTCTTTAATAAAAAGAAGAATGAAGGTGGTTATATGGAGATGTGGGTGTGAGTGTGGGATCATGGGTAGAAGACGGTGAAAAGCAAAGTTTGGGGAAAATGGGGAAGTTGGGATCAAGATTTTGCTCTCTCTTTTTTTTTCGTTAGTTTTTTTTTTTATTATTGTTATTATTTTTTAATCATCTTATTAAAATAAAAAAAAAGTAAAATACATAGCTATATATACATATATATATAATATATATATATATTATTATATATATATATATATATATATATATATATATATATATACTATATATAAATATATATATCAAAACCGACTTACTTTTACGACTTAAAGAAAACTATATAAATAAGAAGGACCCAATATTATACTAAAGTTAAATAATACTAAGAAAGATTCTCTGCTACTTATTAAAATTCTAATTAAAAAGAATATTTATATTTTTGTAAATTTTTCTTTTTCTCTTTACAAATAAAACAAAATATTCTATAGTATATGAATATATATAATATATATATATATATATATATATCATAGCACATACAAGAACCCACGGTCATGCTAGATTGAACACCTAATTTTTTACCAACACCCAAATTTTATTGTATTTAATTAAATATTGCTTGTAGGTCTAATCTTATATATATATATTATATATATATATAATATATATATATTATATATTATATAAGATTATGAGGACTAATTTATGAGATTTAAATTCTTTGTAGCGTTTGGCTCGAACGATAAAAAGACTGAAAGAAATAGAAGAGATATGATTAATCCGTGCCATATTCTATATATGAGGGAATGCGATAATGCCGTAATAGTGAATATCATTTAAGATTTAACAATCAATCGCCTTCGCCGAGAAGAATTAATAGATGGAATGTCTGTTTGAGCTCGGATAGCACCTCATTTGCCCGGGAATTTTATTTAAGCTGTTTATTTAATAGATTGTTCTGTTATACACATTTTTATCCCTTCTCGTTACCGGGAACATTAATTTCTTTATTTTAAATGAATATATCCACTGGACGTATCCTCCTTTTGTAATGACCGGTGAATCCTCTGGTGTTTTTGTGTCAGCTGGCATTTTTATTGTCATGCATATTCGGAGGCTCGCTCTTTGCGCCAAATTGTACCTTGTGGGCAAATATCGTTCGGCTGTGCAATGGACTGTCATCGGTGGGCCCAGTTGTAACTAAAGTATCGCTCGAATATAGCGAGAAGATGTGATCATTATGCACACTGCAGAATCTGGGTCGACAATGTTGGAAACCACTCTATTCGCCGCCCACCTATATTGCTTTGTTCGATATTAAGTCAAGGCTTTGACACGAAGGGTCATTTGCCGTCAAGCTTATGGGGTCCTTTGGACATTATATATGAGTCTTGCGGACCACGTGTGGTCAAATCAACCAAACGCTCTATTCCGATGCCTTTGCACACTCTTGCTGAGACAGTAGTCGATAGGATTAAAAACGGAAGAGCGAGAAAGACGACGCACAGAGAATATATGATTACTGACATTCTTAATCTTTAAGTGTCACACTTTTATCTCTAGATTACTTTTTGGTCGCTTAGAAAAAACAAAGTTAGGTAGAGTAGTAACGACCATTCAGCACGGAGGTTACTATATACTATGCCACAGTTGTCATAATGGATTGCACTGTTTAGGGAGCTAATATAAACTCATCGTCAGAATAACGTCATTCATTAATGTGCGTAAATATTAACTAAATGGGGACTGGGTGTTAGCCACGTTCGCGTGGACATTATTACACGATATGCATTAAAATCACAATAAATCTCTCGGTTGACAGTTAAATGCTATTATCCGGACTGTCATTTCCCATGCAGAATATATCATATGTTCAAAATTTTGCTTCACACACACAATCCCATGTTCTTTCCACCATAGAATTCCTGTAATTTAATTATATTTCTTTAGTTGGCTGATTTATATCCTTTTGTATTTTCTAATACGGATATTACTGACTCAATTACACAAGTATTTATAAATATACATTAGGGCCCCTTCGAAATTAAATTATTCTCATATAATTTAGTATTAATAACAATAATAACTCAAAATTTAGTATCGTAGTTTATTAGTACTATTGTGATCAAAGTATTAACATATTTATATACTCTATATAGTGGTTATGTATAGACACGTTCGACTATATAATACTATTGTGAGAACTGCATATAATTGTTTGGTAGTCCTGTCATAGCTTCGTCAGCTCAACTTCACCGGGGTTAGGTCAGGCATATATATATAAATATATGTATATATGATATAATATAATAATATTGAAACTGCAAGCAGGTTGCGTTTGTAGTCGTCTAGCCATTCGTCACTACTTCACCGGGGTTTTAGAGCCAAGGCATTACCGCACATGGGGTCGGTTCTGTGATGCTACACACTTTCTGTGCTCCTTTTGCACAAGATCAACGGTACCCATGACAGGAGCAAGCTTTTGGACCAACAGCAGTAGGTATTGATCGGGAGCTGACTTCAGTCCACAAAGGAGATTTATACGAGGATGCCTTAGCTGGGCGTTACGCAAGGCCCGGCAAGTCCCTTTCTATGTTTTCAGTTTGTTATTCAATTGTACCGAGACAGACACTTATGTATTTCTATTCAGTCATTGTTGTAGCACTCCTTAGTAGTTTTCGTGGAGATGTGACACCAGTCTTGGGTACAGAATACTGTTAAACTTCCCGCATTTTTGGGATTTTTTTCAGTTTTATCTGTGTTTTAAAGACTTCCGTTTTTAATTTTAAAATGACTCGTTTATATTTATATTGTTCTTGTTGAGGTGAAATCAGGAATGTTAAAAGGCTTGGTTGCCTAGCTCGATAGTAAGGCCGCATCAACGACTCCCGACTGGATGGGAAATCGGGTCGTGACTATTGCTTAGCAGTATGACCATCAAGAGCTTAGTGACCTCGAGATGAAACTAAGAACAATAAAAGCAAATGACCGCTCTGATAAACAAATAAGCGAAAAAAGTAGGAAAGTATAATTCTTTGCCAATGATTTAGATGATGTTACAATGATTTGGCGTGCCTTTTATATTATAGGGAAACCCTAAATAAGGTACTTCTATTTACAGAGGAATATTATTGGTACAACTAGTCTAATCCGCCTATACGGAATAGTACAGATTTCTATTGCGGAGATTTTAACGCCATGATTTTGTGGACGTGCATGAATCTCGCTCATTCTGTTAGAAATCCATAGCGGCTTATTTCGAGGTCGAGCGTACTACGGCTTCGGTTATTACATACGCACTTCGTAAACCAGATCCTCTGGGAACACTTTGTTCATCCATAAAGGATCATTCAACAACCGGCGGCATTACCTCCGATCGTCAGCACTCCCATTTCCCGAGAGCTCGAGCACTACCTTCTTAACATTCTTAATAATAACGCATGACTCGCCGTTTATTAAGATTTGGTGGACACTCCGCGACCCCTCGAGCCTATAGATCGACAGAATATACGATTGACGAACTTTCGTGATATTGACCGCCAGATACGTAAACCCCCAAAAGGTTACACTACGCAGTGGACCCGGGTTTCAAGATAATTTTAATTTTTAAACAACCGGTAACAAAGGTCAAAACCTCCCAATGGTCTTAAAAGTCAATCCTAAAACACAATGTTTATATAAGCCAACTATTTACATATCTTAGAGAGAGCCTAGGTCGAAGCTAAAGGAACCTAAATTATCGGAGATACTGTGGATGGACTTAATTACGATCTCTACTGCCTAGAACACATTCCTCCAGCCCCTCACGCGGTGCATTTCTTGGTGTTCCAGACCACATTACACAACGACCAGATCAAACTCTTCTCCGTCGAGGCTTGCGAGGATTCCAAACCGGGGCGACCTCTAGGAACACCAATTAGAAGATTGAAACCCCACACACTGAGTGGTCGAGCAGTCATTAGATCTTAAATAGAAACTATAACTTCATTTCAGATCGTTCATATCTCTGCAACTCAATATGAATTTTATAATAAGAGTAGAATACACAGAGCGCCTTATACACTCTTTATATACTTAATTGAGGAATATAAAAAATAGGAAGAAGAATGTCTAGACAGCTCGTCACTAATCTGGTCGACATTTTTAGTTGGTGTTGTTATATCACAAATGCTTAAACCAAAAAAACGCCAGCACATAACTTTCGTGATATATTTTCTATGAGCATCAGAATTCTCAGTAGACTGGCTTACACGAATAGAAGATGAGTAAGTTAGCTATATCTTATGGGACATCATGTATTATGCATTTATTAATTATTAACACATTAATACCCAACACCTCCATACGTACCCACACAACGGGTCACGAGAGTCTCTTATAGACGACTTTACGTTGCAAAAAGTAACGCAATCATCTCGACATTATCGTACGCAACAAGCGCCCCGTGTCATAATTTATATTGTTGAATTGTATATAATTCTTCTTACGCCACCTCAAAAGTGGAAGTCTACAACAAAAGATGTACACCACATCCTTGAAGGAAAAAGGGGATCACCAAGTCTCGAGACGGAGGACACTCCGCTACAGCGCGATCGACACCCTAGTTCTTGACTAAATGGCGGTCGTCTAATAGAAGCCACAATACATCCTCATACTTTTCAGCAAAATATAGCGCCCCGGCAAAAGGGACGTTTCTACCCGCTTTTTCTGTCTGAAATTATACCAAAGGAAGTTGGGCAGCACTAGCTACCTAAAGTAACTCGCATATAAGCATATAAACAATTACAAGGAGAACACCGCATTAGGCTTACACCATTAACTAGTTATAAGAGAAGAGATTCACTTTCATACAAGAATAAGAAATCACGGAAGTATTCCACTCAGAAAAAGGCTTAAACTATCATAACGAGTAAACTTTCGGACGGATATTATCCAATCTAATAAAGGACATTAGTACCATGGATAATACGGTTTCACCATATATTATATGTCTAACTGCTTCTTAGATCACAGGTTGGCTAGTATCATCTCAAATATTATTATCATATCTAATGCCTTCACTATAATCACCACTACTAATTTGAAACCAGATTATCTACACCGGCTAATCAATTTCTACGTTGGTTACTATGGAAGAAGCACAAGGGTCATGGGCATACTTGAGCTGAAGGGTTAAGAATCTCTCACACTGAATCTTGACTTTACGCAATCGGGTTTACTTCTAAAGTTGCTCGTATCATTTACAGGACAGATCTGCATATGCCTATCAATCTCAATTTCCTCGCTCCCGACCTATTTCACCGGTTATAATTCCATCATCACAATCTAACACCACCTCGTAAGCTAGTCAGTGTGTTTGCACGGCGAATAGAGTCTCCTTCTCCAGCTACCGATATCAGTAACCAACCTCGTGATCACAGGCATAATGTAGATCACACTTCTCAAATCTTATGATTTCGTTCAGCGCACACATAAGCGTCATTTCATAGGGCTCATTGCGCGCCACAACTTGGATGCATATAAACTCTTCTCTCGTTAATACTCACTACAGGATCTTAATAGGTTCCATTCAGCAATTAATTATTTAGCTGAGTCGTTCCCTAATTTCAATATTAGCTTTTGCCATTTAAGACAGTAAGGTGCATTCAACAAGACTGTCTAGGTATAGACTTGTAAGCATCATGATTCACGCCAAGGAAGAGATTCTCAATCAACCGTAGCGAGCAAAACACAAAATCATAAGTTGTGCATTAAACCTCACTCATACTTTATAAAGAGATTAAGAGTCACACAGCAAATTCAACTGCCCTAAATTAACGACTAAAATTCATCCTTTCTTTGCCCCTTTCAAGTTATCCATAAGAGTACGAACACCTCTTGATATATCCCTTAGAGCAACAACCCATCAATTTAACCCACGATTTAGGGTTGAGGGCACTACCCAAGGCAATGGGTTAGCTACACCATGCTTGGAAAAGAGAAAATGAAGAAATAGGTGAAAACACCTTCAACGCCAATATGACTATAAAAACGAAAGTAGATAAATCTTAAAATGACAAACATCCTAATAGTTTAATTCATAGCGTAAGCAAAGCAATTGCACAATTCATTCTCTTAAAATGTTACAAAATTGGCTATAATTATTATTCACTACAACAACAGCACGGAGAGCCTTGTGCAATGTTACATAAAACAGACAGGTATACTTCTATAGAGAAACACGATAACAATACTGCAATTACGCATTTCCTATATAATTCTTAAGACAAAACTCTGCGACTAAAATTGGGATCTTTATAGTCACTGCTCCAATCTCACCTATGTATAGAGCGAACCTGACAAGATATGCGGACCACACACAGAAATAGAGAAGACACACTCGGGTGCCTAAGGCATTATATTAGGCCTACGTTCAGAGAATATATAAAAAATCTATTCAGACACCTCAAGTGGTGAACGATGTCGCATGCCGATTAGGTCCCTCTGTGGCTTGTAAAGAATGGACATAGCTCTCCAGAGTGAGGTTATAGACGTCTGGCGCCGGCTCACGATTGTTGTCAAAGCGACCGTCGTTGATCAGTTGCATCTGGTCATGTTGGACTCTCTCGAAATAACCACCTCTGCAATCCCTACTATTTTCTACTCGATTATACTGCGACAAATAATTGGCAAGTTAGACTTGATTTAGCCTTTTCACCCAAGAACTCATCGCTAATCACTTGAGGTCGTAGAAAGAATAAGACAACTTTTCACGAACAATTGGACAGAGATTCCGGCAGGAGAATTAATTCAAGTTTTCTATCCACCTTTTTAGGGTGAAGACCTAGCAACTCTCTTGGACAATCTTCAAGATTTGGTCGGCAGTGACAAGTATCCTGCGGTGGACCCAGGTTGTGCCATTAGACATGACACGGGTACAATCTCTCCCCTATCCTTGCTGCTAAGACCCCTCTTCCACTGGGCCTATTACCCATTTTTCTATATCTTGAAAAGTTACAACATGTTGAGTAAGGGCTCGCGTTCTTAGATTTCTATCTCGTGGTGTTGGTATACTGATAGCTCAATGAGGATCCACTTCGCTTGTTGTTGGTATGTGGGTTTTACACGAAAAAATTTTGGAAGCATAGTTGATGCCCACTTGGTCGGATTCAAAACGTATCTCAAACAGCAGATCACAATGCGCAGTTGAGCCTATTTGGGGACTATTTTTGACAAATAATTGACTGACACAAGGGCAGGCAAGGTAGGCAAGACGACTGACAATGAACGGCCCGCTGAATGGACCGCAAAAAATGCTTCCTCAAAATTGAAGACATTTTAGTTTTCAGGCGTACGCCCAAACGTTCACGAAACCCTAGCTTTGTCCAATACTAAAGGCAATAGCTACACGCAGGTTAGTAACCTATGCCACTCTCCTTGTCACGGAAAATTCCAAGATCTCACAGTCAGACCTGAGCAAATAACCAAACAAAGCGGTTCAATTCGCGGAGAGAAACTGCCAACCACATATAACAAAACCTCTGAAAGCAGCGAAGTATAAAGCGAGTGGACATATCGGGTCCACGAATATCAGATTTCATGACAGATGATCTCGAGTCAAATCAAACAGAGCGCACGCATTCTATCGAGTTAGCTATTCGGTCACTGTCAAAAATTTGACACAGCAAATAACACATCCTCACACATACATTCTTTCCCAACATCAACACGCTGCACCTTTAAATTGGGGACACATAAATCGAGGCGAATAATGGCAGAGTTCCTAGCCATCAAGCTGTCTTATGTCGTACCCAATAGTCACAGCCGCTCTAGGAGCATTCAGAATGCCTTGGGAGAGCATATATACGATCACCACTATAATTTGCTCATGAGGACGATAATATTATATTCTCAGACCATATATATCATCATAAGTAATCAGGGGCTTTGTGGAGCATACCGAATAGAACCAGAAGTCTTTTTCGTAACATGTGGGTAGGTCTACATGTTTATCTAGCGTGTCTAAATGTCGGGCTAATTTTCTAGGAGTTCTTCCCATCAAGGCTCACTCGTATTCGTTTTGATTATCAGTAAATTTCATTGCCGACGAGAACCATTTACAGAACCTCTTAACTATGTCATATCACTCTCTCGTGATGTCAGTGGCTGAAGTGAGTGAAAGGTCACTTTCGTGCAGTTCTAACGAGATAAGTAGGTAATTGAACATTTTGGTTCGGCTTCGTTGTTCACTTGACATCTGCGATCACGATTTTCTTTCAGGCGCGCTACTCTCCAATACGCTTAAGTGACTTATATAAATACTGTGCTTTGTCTCTAACCGGGATACACTAACTTTTTAGACATTTGTTATTGCTCTCTCTACAATTTCTCTGTTTTCCAAAGATCTTCTCCATTAGCTTCTTCTCTATATCCTTCTTGACACTTTTTGCTACCCTTCTACATTAATATGCGCCATCTACTCAGCATCATGGCACTCCAAACTTCCATTTCTCTTTGAACCTCAAAATTCCTATACACCCACCATTATTCTCGAGGCGATAAAGAAATCTAAAATGCTTGCCTGTTTCCCAAAAAGAAAAAAACGGCAATGCTTATATTCTATTTCAATACCGGGGTAAGCTGTTAACGAGGTTTGTGCCTTTTTTTGAAAGAAAAGTTTTAAGGCCAAAAAGGTTAAACTAGGAATCATCGTTGGTGCTATGGAATTGGGTTCAAAAATATCATTTGGGCATCACGAGAGCCCATAAACACTTCTCAATCAAATTTCACTTAAGATTTGCCTCAACAGACAATTCAGGGCAAGTCTAGACCAATGGCACGGGACTTGGATCGCAATTTCGATTTCTCACCACCACAACTAAGGGATTGGCTAAAGACATCGAGTCGGGGCCCCAGAACAACAGTAACCTTAAACCAGTGAGTAGCCACACATCAAAGGTGTATCGACACCAGGCCGATGTGAGCCCATGCCCCGATAACAATCTTTTTGATAACGCGAGACGAGCATTGAGAGGTGAAAAAGGACTGCAACCTGGTAAACAAAGATGTAGTGATCCTTCCCCCGAGGGGACATCACTACTCATAAAGCGGAGGTACTTAAGCGCGTATACTATACCCATTCAAGCTGGGTTCGCCAGATTCTAGCTCCATGAGTCCCCCAGGCAAAATCTTAGTTATTCTAATACCACATATGTTTGATCAGCGCCAAAAACGCATAGAGGCTCCTCAAGCCACGACTTTCAAACACCATCAAAAACACAAACATTTGTCTGACCATGATCAAAACCGCAACATGTGCTAAACCGAATTGAAACTTCGCTTTCGAGGTTGACCCTAACTACAAACTACCAAAAAAAAAAAAAACGACCAAACCCTTAAGAAGGTTGTTCACGCCATCTATCCCATTGGGATGAAAAGGCCACCCCTGGTCACACAAATTCTACCAGATTCTAGGAAAGAAACCCGTCATTTCGCATTAAAGAAAATCCAAGCCTTATTAAAAATGATCCAAAATAACAAAAGGCTACGACCTAATAAGAACTAAAAACGAATTTTTTGCGAAATAGAAAATAGAAGAATATTACAATAGGGGATTAGAATATACAAGGGGATGAATAATACAATAATTATAACTATATACAGACCAAAAAGAAAAGATCAAAGTAGATAAAATACTAAATCAAATTATACGGAGTAGCACAAAGTGAAAATCAAGAAAGCATTTGAATCCAAAACTTCCATGATCTATAGATATATACTTCTTCCAGAGGCCATTCAGTCCCGATGGAGAAAGAGATAGACTGCATTACACTACACGACTCCAAATAAAGCTGCATGTCCCTAATGCCAACTAAAGCCTGATACAAAGAAACATAAGAACAAGACGTGAGTATTTTATAATAGACCCGCTACCTACTCCGGTCCGGTCGCCTTTATCGAAGTGGGCTCGCGAATAATAGCGTAACATTCAATTTTGGTCCACGCATCCTTCCGAAATCTCGTCGTGCTGATATTTCTCCGGAGACATCCATACTAAGTAGTATCACAGGACTCGCACGGATGGACATTTAGTAAGCCAACCTTGGACCATCGGTGGATATCCTGTAGGCCGAGCGCCAGGGGTAGTCGGCTGCGTAGTACCCTTGTTAACACACTGCTGAGAGGAATGCCATTCCCCCGAGGAATGGATCATAATGTACAGTGTGGCTGGACTTGAGAGGAACCCGGTGGGTGCTCTCACCAGACATTAGAGAAAAGTAGGTATCAATCATCCGCTTTCGGAAATACCCCTTTTCCTTCTTAAGAGCGCCTTGACCGCTCCTTTGAAACTGTGGCGGCTGCTGGAGACTCTGCTTCGTCGTGTCTTCTGTTTTTGTGAAAGCCTCTCGAGGTGCGTGTTTTCCCTTGATCTAAGACCCAATAAATTATAACCCAGAGTGGTGCAATCTCGTTAGTCTTCGTATCAACATGGGCCTGTTCTTGCTCTCCTCACTGGTTGACTTCGCCTGCACTGGATAGGCCCGTGGTGCTGTTGGCACAGCTTTCGTTTCGTGCACTACTTCTCGGCACAAGGCTCTTAGTTGCAGAGGCCTGCATGCCGAAAAACTACTGGCCTCCCTAACACTCTATACACTATGCGGGGACCTGGGTCGAGGATCTGTACGCTGCAGCCAAGGCCAATCTCAGCATCCTCATAGATGTGGGACCCGGCGTGGCCTGCCAACTGGCGGAAAGGTAGAGTGGAGCCGAGTTTGACTGCAATGGTGGAGAGTCAGAGGAAGCTGGACCTAAAAAACACGGACTGAAAACCAGGTAGAACACACGATTCTCACAGTTTTGAATTAATTTACTTGCTCGTTTTATTCTGGGCTATGTGAAGATACTCTACTTGGGCAAGTGAATAGGATGTGGTCTTTACACCTGCAGGGAACGCATTCGGAATCTTCGGGCAGCACCCCAGGCCATTGCTATGACGGCCACCCACACCCCCCACCCCCCCGTTGAAGAAGAGATCTCAAAGCCTTCCAAAAGAAAAAGAAGAGAAAGAGGGGGTCGGTGAACGCCCTGCAGATCCCGGGCACAGCAGACGCAAAGACAAGGAAGCTGGAAGGTGCGCTCGGAGCAAAGCGAGAGCTCACAACTGTGGAGGTGGCTAGGTACTGCGGCGCTCACGCTATGCATGCCTCATCCAACTGCTCTTTCCAGACTAGGCGAATTGCTGCGCAGGAGCGGCACCAGATAGCAGGAGGAGCTGTAGGAATCTGTTGAATCCGCATATGGTAGAATAGAGTACCGGACTGCCCCCGCTTGCAAGATCGAGGTACCATGGAGGGAGAATGAAAACAACGAACATATGCATTTGTTTTTGACATCACTATCCGCAGGTCTCTCATCTCCACGACCAAGTCACCGAATGGTATACATAGGAGGCTGATGGTGTGCACGAAGGTAATTCATGGCATTTAGGAATTCCGAAAAGAGACCCACTCTTCCAAAGAGGGAGGTATCGAAGCAAGGCAGTCGCGCACAGAGCCAATCGGCACATGTCCCCACGATGGACGAAGAGCACCTCGTCCTAGGGAGGGTCATTGAGTGGTAACAGACCCGCTCATGATGGAGGGTGGCAATCTAAGCTCACGAGGCCCCATCAAAGGCGCGCGGAGAGAGAGATAGAAGTGCCCCAAAGAGTGGATCTTGCTCATACTGGGGTAATTAAGTGGATGAGTCGTCGATTCCAGTAGGCTCGCGTTCCCTTGCCAAACGAAGGTCTCCCAAAGCTTCTTCTTCAAAGGCAGTGGCAATTTTGATCGAGGTGCTCGCCCTCAAATTTAAAACACAGACCCTCCCCCATAATGCTACCACGGGACTTCAGAGATGCGAGACCTGGGAATTTCAAAACTTGCCTTGGGCAGGGCAAACTACTGAATAATGGTGGCCACCGGGACTCAGACTCGACATCTTTTATTTTTCGATGATTCGACCTGGCACTTAATAAAGACCATTCGGCCCTTCCACACAACAAAGTAACTGCATTTCTGTCCTTTCTATATATTTCCCGTAAACAACAACCTTTCTTCGGAACAGCCATTATATACCTGACGATGTGATGGAATCTCACAACACTACAGACAGAATTTTCTCACTCGGCACATATGTGTCTCAATTTTGCTACACATACACTCTCCATGGAAAAACTCACCACCCACATCTAGTCTAAAAACCCACTTTCCTGTCACATTTTGGGTTGTGTGTGAGGAGGCTGGTAGGAAGAAGCTCATCAAGAAGCATTCTTCCTGAATGTCACATTACAAGGCAGTCTCCTCGTACGCGTATCATGAAATATGCTTCTCTCCGGGAAGGACGGAACAACTGGCCCTCATAAAAACACTCATGGAATGTAATATTAAAAGAAAGGAGCAACAAGAGAAATTCACCTCCCGCATCCTTATCTTCACGAGCTGTTTCATACACTGGTTCGGTCAAGAGGCACATCGACTACACGCGACTCTTGGAGCCACCGACCCTCAGCGATACATCGTGAAAGCTAATATACTTCCCCCCTTCATTTTCTCTCACTGGGCGACCTTCCTCAGATTGAGAGCATAGTGCATAGTGGGGCCAGGATGGGAATTCGGTCGTCTCCACCTACAACATTTCACTCTGCATGCTGGCTCAACCCGGAACAAGGGCGGCGCTTGGAAGGAGTTTAATGCACAAACTCCAGAACAGATGTTATACAGCGCTAACCGCTATGAATGATAATGAGAGGGCTGAGGAACCTCACTATTAGGTTGAAGGGATGGGGCATTGAGGTGGCATAGACTGTTTGGCTACTCGCCTCGGAGAAAAGATAAATCCTTCGAAGCTACTGCTGGCTTATCAATCGAATTCCAAGCTTCTAAGTGTGAAGGGGAAGAAGCCTAGCTCGGATCGCATAATCGAGGGGCTTGAGCTAAATCTACTACTGAGCTTGCTAAGGCCAAATCTGACGCAGAGGCATTTATATCTTCGACCGAGCTGACGCTGAGCAGCTAACACACCCGGGAAAAGGAGATCTTCTGCTACGGCCCCGAAAGTTAAGCTATCATGTGCACTTACCAATGCCAGGCGACAGTCCGGCGAGAAACCCTCGAGGAGGTGCATGCTCGCGGCTTCGATCTCTCAGCCGATATTAAAAAAGGCAAAAGACTTTGAAGAAGAGGTTTCCGCTTTTGCTTTCTGATGACGGAGGATCAGCCAGTGGCTTCCGAGAGCGGAGGAGAACGAAGATGGAATCCCCGAGGATAGTCTCTCGCAAGAACGCAAACTCCCGAAGATCGCTGCCGAAGATGTGGCCACCGAAGTAGGTTTAGGTTTCTTTATTTTGTTTTAGTGTTTTTGTGCAAAAGACCCTCGTGGGTATTGTAAAATATCTCTTGTAGCCCCTCTTATAAATATAAAAAGGATCTTCTTTTTTCTTCATCTTCGATTCATATTGTTTTTTATTTTGTGAAACAATTTGATAACTTCAATGACCAAGTGAACCTTGGCAGGATTCTGAATATAACAACCCTGAGGTTTTTTAAAAACGATCACCGTTTGATCTTCAAACTTATAATGGAATACCTCTTAAAGGTTTTTGTTAGTCTTTCGAGCCTATGCCTAAGTTTATTTGGTGTAGCTCGGGATAATGGGACTTTGAGTCCGATTTAGTGAGAACGGAGGTCTCGAACCCTATATGTTTTGTCCTTAGGCTCTTTTAAGTGCCCTTAGGCTCTTATTATCGGCCCTTAGGCTCTTTAAAAAGTTGGGCCAATTCAGCCTCTAAAGCGGCTATAAATTTTTCCCTCTTGTCGGCTAAAAGAAAATTTATCCAGCCTTTAGCAATGTGGTTTTTTTGTACCCGTTGGGTTTTCGAAGTTCGAACAGATCGGAACCGGCTTAATTATAATTTGTTTTGTGTAAACATAATCAAATACCTCTTGTGTTTTTTTTCAAAGCCGATGTTATCGAAGCCCTTAATCTTGGCTTTTGCCGAGGGTAGCCTGATTTAACCGTTTTTTTCAAGTTTTTGAGGCTTTTTAAATTATGGCGAAAAGTCGACGTCTCTGAGCCGCATTATTTTGGTTTGTAGACCTTTTTTATAATGACCGTGTCTTTAATATGGCCGTAGCCTTACGAGTAATGTTCTCTTGACTTGTTTTCCGCGATAACCTTTCGAATAGTCCCCAGAGTATATTGGCCTTGGCCTTTGTATCGAGGGGATGCCTCATTAGGTCTTATGAGTCCAAGTTTTCAATGACTCGGATGTGCTGACTATCGATGAAAACGTGCTCCTCAGCCAGAATCCCAACCTCGTTCCCCGTTTCGCGAGAGTTTCAAGAGGTCCTGCTCGAGATCTTTTCCGGCGAGTTCCAGCGTGTGTATTGGTGATTATAAAGAAGTGTTTGAAACTGGGTATAGTGTGACGTTTCTTGGTTATTATCGCTGTATTTGATTGCATTATGAGAAGTTTTTCTTTTTTTACCTATTTGTTCCATGGTAGTCGAGAAATGGTTTCCACTGTCTTTAGTTTAATATGCATAATGGCTAAAGGAAAATATAAGAGTTTTGGTTATGGAATTATGTTTTGGCTACTTAGCAAGTGAACAAAATCTTATTTTTATTTGGCTATTATAATAAAAAGTTTATTTCTGTGCACATTATAATGTATAAAAAAAATATATACATGCAATGGGGTTGAATGGCTTGGCTAGAGAAATAATATAATACTACTAAATATATACAAAACCGGGAATAACATTATTGGCCTTTTCAACACCGAAGAAGGGAGTGAGAAGGAGGGTAAGACAATTTTCTAGTGATATTTTATTATCTTAGGGTTTAAATTAATATTGATGTATATATTTTATACCAAATGGGAGACAATGAGTTACATGATTGATTATCCTATAATTAATTTGATTTTTTATTTATCATGTCATTTGTTTCTATTAGTATTCAAGTATTATTGCCAATATTTACTCTCAAAATATCATAGAACTCCACCGCTACTATTCCTAATTTATAACATCAATATAAGTTTAGAGGTATGGGCCAGTAGAGGATCAGTTTGATTAGGTTAGAGGTAACAGCTTGTTCAGGCGGGCTCTTAATTAATCAAATTATCGTGATTATGTATACGTTCGCGTAAAATAATTATGATTTCCAACATTAAAACCGAGGTATGCGTTCGCGCAACTTCGGCCTAACTTTCTTAATCTCAATAAAGTGTGATTAATTGTGGACACCTACGCGTGACATAATTTTTGGCGCGCCAAAGGAAATGAGTATACGTACGCGTAACTCGATTCTTTAATTAAGAATAATTCAAGTGATTTAAAAGCGGTAAAAAGATAAATGCACATAGGTCCTAAAAATGAGTAGTGAAACAATTTAAGCCAAGTATAAATCGTTAAGCGACCGTGCTAGAACCACGGAACCCGAGAATACCTAACACCTTCTCCCGGGTTAACAGAATTCCTTATCTAGAATTTCTGGTTCGCAGATTTTTTTTTTAAAATAAAACTTCCTCGATTTGGGATTTAAAATAAACCGGTGACTTGGGACACCAATTAAATTATTCCAAGTGGCGACTCTGATTAAATAAATATCCCATTTCGATTAATGTCACTTTAATTGGAAAAACTCCTTCCTTTCATATCCCTCGGGATAAAAAGAGGTGTGACAGCTATGGCGACTCTGCTGGGGACTATAACCCAAAACTGATGTTCAGGGTTTAGAATTCGAGCTTGTAATGTGATTTATACTTAGCTTTATTAATTTGATGTTATTACTATATTTTTGGGCCTAATGTGCTAATTGCCTCTTATTTACCGCTTTAATATTATTTAAATTGTATTAAACTGTCTTCTTACGCCTCCCTTCTGAGTCTTCTGAATTTACGGTGCACACGTGCGGGTGGCCCACTTTTCTGTTAGAAGTCATACCATTTAGAACGAGGCTGGGTCAAGTAACTAGGCCGGATAGGCTTTCATGCTCCCGGTACGTTGCCCCCACCTCGGCTCGAGCTGTCCGCTTGGGTAAGCCAGGTCTAAAACACTCCCCCTAGGATTTACACCTAGAATAACATAGCCTCATGTCGGATCCCTAGTAGGAACGTTTGTTTGCATCATGTGCATTCGACTTTGGGACTCAACACAGGGGTTGGGTCTGTCTAGGACAGGTGTACCCGAGAATTGCAAGACCATCCTGATGCATCTTATGTGCTACTTGTGCATTATATTTGATTCGGCTTGTGCATGTTGACCGGTTTCTAAAATATATATATAAATAAAAACAAAAATTTAAAAATTGAGGAAAAACCAGAAGGGAGAAAATAGGAGAGAAAATTTACCATGTTAAAAAAAAAGTCTCTCGGTATTCACCCAAAAAAAAATTTATCAAAATAAGCCTGAATGTTTCAAAAAAAAAAAAAGTGTCATCCTATTCCTGAAATATATACGAACTACGCGGGTCTGATTCTCATCGGATGTGAGATACGTAGGCAAACCTCATCGGTTCCGGCCCTCAATTTTCAAAATTCAAAAATTATTTTCCTTTTAATTCCTTCTTTAGATGTTTTTCTTTGAGACATCAAATTTAAAAATCCAAAAATATTTTCTTTCTTCTTTAGAAGCCCTTATTTCAAAAAAATAAAAATAAATTCAAAACCCAAAAATATTTTCTTATTGTAGAAGTTCTGATAGTCTGAATTCACATAAGAAAAAGAAAAAGGAAAAAAAGAGTTAGTTTAGTTTACTTCAGTTCTGATCTCCCGAACTACGCAAGATCTGATTCATGTCTCCACATGATACGTAGGCAACCTACATCGGGTTCGATCGAATCATTTTGAAAAAAAAAGAAGAATAAAGTGGTAAAAAAAAAAGAAAAAAAAAAGAGAGTGTTTATTCTAACATACTTGTTGTTTTGAAATAAAAGCTAATTAAAGGTGGTCAGTTTGTTGGTTTGCAATGGCGAGTCACGAAACAATCCAAGATCCCTCGGAAGTAAAAGCATCTTCTCAACAAATGGAACAAGCACCACTGTGTTGATCCAAGGTCACGAAAAGGCAAGTAGGCAAGTTGACGGTGAAAATAAAAAAAACTGAAGGCAAAATA
>NW_017675529.1:52223-65199 GCF_001879085.1 Nicotiana attenuata | reverse complement strand
GGCAATCCTCAATCCTCTTTATGATTTTGCCCTCCAGCTCCACTAAACCTCGCTCCAGATACTCCAACCTTCTGTTGGAAGTGACAGCCATTTCCTTCCATTCGTTGATCAGCCTCATATTTGTCTCATGTATTTCCCGGTGCTCATTCTTAGGGTCGTGGACCCTCTTGCGCAGTCTGTTGTATTTGACTTGAGCCTCAGCATCTTCATCTATGATCCTATTCCCTCGACCGGCTCCTGTCCTCAATATCCCCTTTAGGTTGTCTTCTAACCATGCTGGGTAGAGAGGTTCACACCTAGCGTGATACATGTCTGGCTCAATGGTGTTCTTTTCCACAACGATCTTGCAGTGCCACATGTGCTGAGCTTGGCACTTGTAAGGGAAGTCGTCGTCCTGAAAGTATGCTCTGAAGTGACTCATCTTGGCAACCCTTGGTACAACCTGCTTCCTGCCCGCTTGCCCCGTAACTCGGATAGGGACATAAGGGTATATTCCCCTCAACCCAATCAGCACTAAATGTGGAGCGTCCCCGGATCGGATGATGAACTCGTCTGTTGGGAACCATTCAAACATCCATTGCACTTGTTCCTTGGTCATATTGTCGAAGAACTCTACCCACTCTTTGGCACTTTCCGGCTGAGCAAACCTGTCCGGAATGTAAGTCATCTGCTTGGGGTGATGGAAGGCAATATGGTCGTTCCAAGCCCTTCGCAGAAGTTCTTGGCAATACTGGCCCCTTTGAAGATGTTCTAATAACCATAACTGCAGCAGCAGGTTACAACCCTCGAAATGCTTGATCCCCCTTTGACAGCGCTCCAAAGCCCTGTAGATGTCGGCTATGATCATGGGGACTATAGTGTATGTCTGTCCATTGATCCCTTCCATCAAAGTCTTAGCGACCATGGCCAGTCTGGTAATCTTTCCCTTTTCACCGGGAACACTATCAGGCCCAAGAAGCACACAATGAACACGAACACTCTGCGGCGGATGTGTCCCAGAGAAGTGATAGGAAGCTCGTCATGGAAGGTAAGGTAGGACTTGGTATGGCCATATCTCTCATATAGGTATTCGAAACGATTTCTTCAGGAATTCCAAGTCATCATTTTTCTTCAGCCCCATCGTCTTTATGAACCCTTTACCAGTACGGTTCTCTGGTATCAACAACCCAAGGCTATCCCAAGTCAGTCTCGCAAGTCCCCCAATTTCTTCTAAGACTGGTGTCATTTCCATATCCCCGAAAAGGAACAAAACCCTTTCATTGTCCCAGAACAAAGTTGCAGCCTCGATCAGCATATTGTTTGGCTGAATGTCTAGTAAAGAAGGTAAATTGCCCAAGTGCTTTCTCACGTTTTTCTTGTCACTTGAGGAAAGGTCCTCCCACCAATCTAGTAGCAATGGTGGAATGTTGCTGACCATACCGAATCTGGGGACCTCGTGCCTCATTTTCTGTAAAACAAAAAGGTTAAGTCCCTTTCCCCCACCAGACTCGACTATTTGTACATTCATGATTAGCATATTGGCATTTAGTTCTCCAAATTAATGCACAGAACGTGGTTATGTCCGTTGGAATTATGGAAACCCCGGCGGACTTTGGATAAGGCTCGTCTTAAAGGATTATTATGTGGACAACATATTAATCCGACTAGGTTTGACCATGATGCATGCACAATTACAATAAGATTAAGGTTACTATGAGGGTCTAGACTGGTACCCTCAAGCGGACAACTTGAAGGGGAAAGGCACGGAACCGTCGACTGCACCGCTGATCGACTAGTTTTACCGCAAATAAGCCTTTTCGAATTTAAGGGTAATAAATTGGAAGTGCGCAACCACTCATCAAGCGTTGCTATAGGATTTGATACGCACGAGCGGAATATGATGTGGAGCATGATTTATGCAACAATGAATAGTATGTTGTCAAGTATTTGCACGTTAAAAATGATAAATGCGGTATTTAAATAATTGAAAGACAGTTGTGAAAAAGAAAACAAAGAGACAAGTCAGTTTCAAGAAATAAAAGAAATCATAAATGCTTGAAAATAAGCAATTAAATCCAAATAAGGGGGGAAGGGAAAGGTTGTATCAACAAAATAAAGCATGCTTGAGACTAATTCACAAGAACAAGTTCGTTATGGTAAGAGCCTAAAATATCCCCAGCAGAGTCGTCATGCTATCGCGCCCCGTTTTTCCTTCGCGGGGAAGTCCGGGTTTCGATATTCATGGGAAACATCTCTTTTCCTATTGGGAAGAGTCGCCACCAAACGGATTAAGGTGCGTTAGGGCACCTAGAGCAATTAAGTCATGTAACCAGTTTGCATTACCAGAGATTAGGGTAAGGGCTCGAAATAACCTTGAGGGGAAGGTGTTAGGCACCCCTCGTGTCCACAACGGTGGGTCCCGGCCAAACTATGTGAATTAGTCAATTAACAAGTAAGCAGTCTCATCACATATTTGCAAATAAAGGTAGTTTACACAGTCTAAATACATATATGATCAAGGAGGTTTAGATGGTCCAATGCACATATATGAAAGTAAAAGAGGTTTAGACGGTTTAAACACATATGTGTAAAGAAAAAGAAATTTAGAAAGTTTAAACACATGTGAATTGGGAAAGGAAAATCCTAAGTTGATTAGCCTGTAGGATCAATCTGTGCAATGCCCGGTAATCCTCCTCAACTAGAGGGGCTACACGTGACATTAGCGCGCAGGTCATCATATCCTTTTACTACCCATTACCCTCCCCTTAGTGGCTATAAGCGAGTTTAATTAATGAACTCTAAGCGTGCTTTACCCGTCCCTTCCTTGTGGTCCCGGAGGAGTTTAAGACCTCTAGACATAGGTAGTTCTAGACAATCCTGAGGTGTTTAAAAGGAAAAAGTCTAGGCGACAACAAATAATACATAGGACTGTCAATTTGAGGAAGCAGATAAAAGGCTCATATTTACCTCCACATATACATAGGCAAATAAGCAGCACGTCTCAAACAACTGATCATTAAAGAAATTCAGAAAACCTAGGAACATGATATCTAGATGAACAGAACATGCAGTGTTTGTTTTAAGGAAGTGGCAGAATCCTAACCAGTTTGCCTACTGGTTTTATAGACTGTTAATCCTGGACAATTTCTCACATAAACAGAACTTGATTTCACAGTTATCTAATAGCCTAAGGCCTCATAATCTGGGAATTAATTAAACAGCTTGAAGTTATTTATTCCTATAGGCATGCTGATCTAAATGACAGAAACTAATTTTAGGCATGTTGACAGTAGGATGTGATATCTATGTGTTGGGACTATTTTAAACCCTTTCATAGACAATTGTTTATTTAGGCGATATAGACATGATTTAAAGCAGATGCAAACAGAGTCCTGAGGCAGGATTTCTAATGCACATAGAGATGGTCATTTATTTAAGCAGTATTATTAACTAAATAGCAGGATTTCTAAGTGATAGCGACTTATGCAGAATCAGAAGGGAAGTGATGAACTATAACATGTAACATACAGAAGCAGTAAACATGATTGTCCTAAGACAGGGTATCTAATGCACAAATATAGCATGGTTTAATGCGAATAAGCATAGCAATCCTAAAGCATGATATCTGATGCATCACACAAACCTAGAACATGATTTCTACAGCAACTCAACATAATGTAGAACCTAAAACATAGTTTCTACCCAGTTTACCCCACAAAATCATATAGCTACCCTCCTTTTTTCACTAGTTACCCCAATATCTATTTACAAAGAATTATTACAGACCGGGATTGCATAAATTACATAAATGAAATATAAATTAGACTATCGGGAGCCTGATGCGGGCCCAAAATAAAACCTGGTTGTACCAAGCCTTCAGTGTAGTCTCAAATGACCAGAAATCTCATAGCCAACAAGTGTCCAGGTGTGTCAGAGTTTCCTAAGGACCTCAAGGATCCCGGGCAGTGCTCACACCAAGACCTTTCTCAAATAGGGACTCGATATGTGCAGCGTGGAAGGGCCAGCCCTAGTATGCCAGAGTTCAGAGAGATCTCAAGGATCCCTAAGCAGTACACATACCAGAGGGGCAGAACTTAATAATCTAAGAGTAAAGTGAGAGTGTTTGACACAATTTGAAAGATTTACTGAAAACAGTATAGAGTTGACTCTAAGAGTGGAAAGGTTTTCTGAAATAGAAACTAGTTTGGTAGTGAAAAACAGTTTGAGAAGAGTACCAAAATATTTTTGAAAACAACAAACAACCAATTGGTCATAAAACATCCAGATTCAGAAAAACATAACAAAAAGATCTCACATCAGGATAAGGGGATTGGGGACACATAGAATTTACATTTTTAAAGAGAACACATGACAGGGCTCAGGGAAGCATACAGTCAACAAAATGCATAGAACACTTAGAAGCTTATAGAATTAATAGGTTAGTCATGATGGTAGGTAATAGAGCCATTTTGAAAGCAAAGAAACATTGGACCGAATCAAACACACAACTAGAGTCAGTAAAATGCCTTAGAGATTAGGTAACTAACATGATTTCCTCAGGGAAGGAGAATAGACAGGGGTGAATAGACATGCTGGACAAACGTCAAATGGACAACTATAATTTGTACATGCTAATTACATATTGAACAAAGCAGGATGAGACATGCTAAGTAAGGCAGCAAACAAGAACTGGAATTGAATCTGTAACTACTGAGCTAGCACTGAGATGAAATACATAGAGTTTAGGTTTCAAAATTTAACTGAGACATACCAGCCAAGTAAGAGAAATGCAGAATATGAAAGAAACAGGTACAGTTCCACTATCTAGCCTTGGCTTTCAGCCGGCTAGACTCACAATTGCACAAGTAGCTCAAGTAGCAAAGAAGGAGAAGAGTTTGAATGTCTATGTGTGTTATGAACTGATGTTCGTGTGTTAAGAAGTAAAATAGAGGAGTTTATATAGTAGTTCAAGAGTAGAGCAAATAAGGTAAAGGAATCAATAGTCAGCAATTAAGGGATTAGAGAATCGATCACACAAAGAGGTTCAGCACAGTCTTCCCCTTAATTAAGAGAAATTAGCCAACGGTAGTGACGGGAACTAACTAAGGCAAGAGGTTCAAATCAGGTTAAATAAAGGAGTAAAGAATCAGAGGTCTAATTAAGGAAAGGAGTTCAAAATCAAACCAAATAAAGAACATCAGAATAAAATAATCAGGGGTTTAATTAAGGGAAGAGTCATATAAAGGAAACAGTAAATATACAGCAATCAAATAACGCAAGAACAACTAATTAGGGCCGCAATCGTAGAAACAGGCAAGACTTAGGAGTACAGATTCTTAACAGAACAAATCAATCAACCTGATTAACAACAACTTCGGAAAGAATATATCGATTCCCTTAAATAAAGTAGACTAAGTAAAACTTTTTAAACACATAGAAGTTAACCGAAAAATTGATTCAAAAACCCTAATAGAGATTAGTTAGGGCAAAAATCACAGAGCAGTGCATTTGACAAAGGAAAATCATGTAGGTCAAAGATACAGAGCGAATCAATACAACTGGTAACAATGAAAACTCAGAATCGAAGCAAAAAATCAGAAAATCAGAGTTTCACATAAATCGACTAGGGTTAAAGCAACCATTGCGTAAATCAATCAAGAACACTAAAGGATAATCGATTAAACAGTTAAAAATCAGAAAGACCTTGAGAAAATGACTTATAATAAACCCTAGTTTAGAAAGGAAAAAAACGGGAAATCAGTTGAAAACCAAAAAACTTTCAAGGAAAACATGTGAAATATGTTCGATTCATCTCAGACCTGTACAGATCTAAGAAGATCGGAGACCAAAAATTAGGGTTTTTAGAAAGTGCAACAGAGACGAGAACATAGGCTTAGAAAACCATGGATCCATGGCAAAATAAGAAAGATTTCTTACTCATGGTCGAGCAAACGGCCTGAAACAGGCAAAGAAATCAAAGGTGCAAACCAGACCACCTAGGTCCCTTGAGATCTTCTCAAGGATCTAGGAAACTGATGAACCATGGCAAGTAGGAGGCCAGTAGAGGCTTGAGACGACGAAGAAACATCATCGAATGGTAGTGAGAGTCGGCGACGGTGGGGAAATTAGGGCTCCGCTAGAGAGCGTTTGAGAGAGAAGGAAACAGAGGGCGGCGGAACTAGAGAGAATGAGGGGGTTAGGGTAGGTTAGGGGGTTAATTATGGTAGGTTTAATTGTGGACCGTTGATCAAAATGATCAACGGCCACGATTAAACGGAGCTATTGGGTCAGGTTTATGCAGATTGGGCCTAAGGGGTTTTGGGCTAGCTTTTGGGTTAATATTAAGGGGGTTTTGGGCTGGTTTTAAAGGGGTTAGGTTTGAGAATAAAAAGGCTATTTGTTAAATACCCAAATAATTGATAAAAATATTTTATAAAAATAAACAATGAGAAAAAATAATTTTCATGCACAAAGGTGCTTTAAAATAATTATTCAATATTTTAAAAATATAATGGACCAATTTTTAGTAAGATAATGCAGTGATGTATACATGGGCTATAATTGCAAAATTATTGCAATTGTAACCGAAAGGTATAAATCTGGTCATTTGTGAAATAATTTGAACTTAATATGGCTATAAATAGCTAAATTAAATCAATAAAATGTTATAGAGACATTTGTGATGCAATTTTATAATCATTTATATAAATAAAATACTAGAATAAATTAAAATTAAAATATGAAAACTATGAAAAATGTCCATTGATGCTAATGCATAGTTTTGAAGGTATATATGCATTTTAAAATATTATAGGGAAAAATTGGGTATCAACACTCCTTACTTCACATCGAAAAAAGCCCGGATTAACCAACGCGCCCAAATGATCAACGAGATCGAGGTGGTGCGCAAAACCCGTATATTGTCTTTGAGAAAGATTACACTTTGCTTTCATGAAATTTTGAGCTCATGTTGCTTAAAATCATCTCAAATTAACGTTCCTTGCTGCTACACTATGTTAACCTACTATTCTTCAATTTCATTCTCAAATCAAGTGAAACAAGAGACATAATTGTAACTTTTTTCCATTTACACATGTCCTCCTTAGCTTCTCTCTTGAGACATTGAGTTTAATAGTGTCACCACCACTTACCGGTGTAGATTAGTCACTAATGTTGCTGCCACCATGTGACATGTGAAATGTTATCCACTACACCATTTATTCAATAATTCAATTTAATTTGTCTTCCATTATAATTTCCTATTTAGCCAATTATACACATAGTTAATTCCTTGATATCAATTCACTTAAATACTAATATACTTCATATACCTTACTATCATGGTCATGTGGTACAGCACCAGTCCATAAATACGGGGAGCTTGGACCGTTTTTTGATCCCAAAATATCAAACTTCGACGAAACTCATTTTTTTGATTCGTTTACCCTTTAGCCTTTGTGACTTTACTTATCACTTGTTATAAATAGCATAAATACTTATACCCTCAAAACTATTTTTTGCCCTTAAACTTATGTCAATTATCTTACGATAAATTCAATGTAGATGTAACACTTGAGGAAAGAAGAGGTAATGAAGTTAGGAAGCTACTCTATAAGGGCTATGTACAATTAGCTAAGAGGAGTATTTCCAAAAGCAGATTGGAGGAGAATTATGCGTAAAAATCAAGGGAGTCCTAAACGGATATTCATACTTTATTTAGTACTCCAGAGTAGGTTGTACACTAGGGATAGGTTAATCAAATGGGGCGTCTCTGCCAGCACAATTTGTGCACTCTGTGAACTCGAAATCAAAGACCACCAACACCTCTTTTTTGCCTGCAGATTCTAACTGTGTAGTGAAAGCTTTTGTCATGGCGAGGTATGACTAGGCCAGTGCAGTGATGGAAAAAAGAAGTTGATTGGGCCATTTAGCAGCATGTAGATGAAAGGAACCCTAGAGCAGATATCTATAGAATGACTTTAGCATGAATTATCTATCATCTCTGGACGGAGTGAAATTGTCGAGTGTTTCAACAAGAGAAGAGGAGCTATGAAGATATTACAAGACTAATAGCTAAAGAAATCCATTATAGAGGGATCTGAGGCCATGAATGTTTAGGCAAATACAGCGTTTGTATTTCTACCCTTAGAACTATTTTAGTTTAGTTAGTTGCAAAGTATAAGAAGATAATTAGCAGGTCGATGAAGTTGTTAATGAGATAAAATTGGGGCCATCTCTCCAATTTCAAGGATATTAGTTATTCTTGTACATATTTTCATTGATAATGAAATTCCTTAATTACCAAAATGTATTATGAGTATAGATTAACTGAATTAGCTGAGTCATTACTAGTCGTTGGTTAAGTTTTTATTATGTTTATTTGAGTCCTTTAGTTTATAATTTATGTTCAATGAAGTCCATAATTCTGTTAGTGGAATTGGACAGATGACAAGCTATTAGGAAGAGACCAGAATCCAATGTTGGATTCTCTGCTATGTAGGTTGTCATTGTACTGAAAGAAAGGTATCCAATAATTAATTAAAAATTTCCTTCTTCCTTATCTTCATCTTCTCTCTTTTTCTATTCTCTATTCTCACTAGTAACAAGACAATGCTCTTGTTACACAAAATTAATAATTTAGATATTATTATTTATCACATATATAATATACATTATAATTCCTGCATAGCTGTTTAACCAAAAAATAGAATTTTGACTAAAGCTATAATTTAGAAGAACACGGATTACTGATAATCGCAAGAATATATAAAAGAAAGTAATTTGAATAGCCAAAATATAATTGAATAAAGCAAGTAAACTAAAGTATATTCAGATGATCTTTTCATGTCTCTACAATTGTTCAGTCTTCTCCTTTTATAGCTATCTCAGATGTAAGTGCCTTGCTTTGGTCATAATACGGTTATTATGGGCAATAAATGACATTGAATGCTACGTTACATAATCATTGCATTTAAGACAGATTCTCTAACGTTTTCAGCATTTAATGCTTATCAAATATCGTATTTGGACCCTCGTATGCTGTCAGAATTATTCCCTTGACTCTTCTTGATTATTGAACTTAAATTTCTTGAATAGGTTCCGGCGCTAAATCCTTTAAATAACCGCCCGTGCCTCTTCCTTTGCTTTTGCTCGCATCTATTACTACTCGTGCCTTTTGGCTAACTGCAACTCTTTGACTGTTTGACCAGCCCACGTGTCATGACACGTCATCTTCACACTTCTTTAATATTTAAACTCAATTTTTGCCAATACAGATAGTCCCCCCACTTGCCATTTATTCATCAGTTGAATATTTGGGAAGTGGATTTCATTAAAACGGGAATTTTTATCTCCATAAATGCTGTGACAGAATTGACACTTCAATTGTTACTTCCATTTAATGCGTTTCACACGTGTCACCTTCCTATTGGTTCTGCAATTTTGCAGCACTTTTCTAGGCTTTCTTTTCGGCTTCCCTGTTCACGAAGTGTCAGTTATCATTATTATGACCCTTCATCATTGCACTTTTTCCTTTGACGGTTTGATCATCGATATAAATATAACTTCTTTCTTTGTCTTTGTCTCATAAAGTTTATTGAACACTTTATTTTTCAAATCTCTATTTATTTCCTCCTCGTATCATCTTTTTTCGTTATGTCTTCTTCGAACCCTAACCCTAGAAGGGCTTCCATTATTGATACCTTCCCTAGTGCTCCTAGCAGGGGAAGAAGGGGAGGTAGGCACCGTAGTTCGGGATCTGCACGAGGCCCTTCTGTTTTATCTCCTGGTTCCGGCCCTTCTTCCAGAACCAGAGGTTCCCTTTCTCAAAAATCTTCCTCTAGGGGTAAAGAACCTTCTGAACCATTACGTGAACCTTTGGTAGAAGAGATAGTCCCTACGGAATTGTCTTTTTATCATGACAGGGAATCTCTTAGGAATCAGGTTTTTACTTTAGATCGTGCTGATGCTTTTCCCACTCAGATTACAGATATTTTGGCTCCTATAGTTCGCAAAGGTTGCCATTGGAGTGATGACTTTCCTATCATTATTCCTAACCCAAATCAGAGAATCACTTCTTACTTGATGGGGTTTTCTTTTGTTTATACATACCCTTTCACCTTAGGATTCAAACCAGCCATTGACCCAGTTATTCTTGATTTTTGTCGTTTCTTCGACATTTGTTTGGGTGTAATTGGCCCAATCATATGGAGGGTTGTTTCCTGTTTAAGGCATTTAACCAATTCTGCTGGTGTTCCCTTCACTTTCCCTCACTTAATTCATCTTTACTCCCCTAGGCTTTTTCGCAATGGTATTTTCACACTAGTAGCCAAGAGTAAGAGGGTTTTGGTGAGCCCTGAGGATGACAAGGATCATGGCTGGTATGCCCGGTTTGTTGCTGCCCCCACTGCTGGTTTAGTAGGTGAAGATAACATTCCCTTCCCTGAGAAGTGGAACTTTGCACGTAAGTCTTTTATCCTGTTCGTGACTTTTTCCTTCAAGTTTATCAACTTTTCTAATTTTGCTCCTCTTTTCTCTTTTTTCTAGCAACCATGGGAGTTGTGGGAGATGTTCCTAATTTCCGTGGCTGGGTAGACAGATTATTAAATACCGCACCAATGGATGGGAGGTCTTGAAAGACACTTTCCAACCGTTTTGGTTAGAAAGTAAAGACTCATGGTAAGAACTTCTTATTTTGTTTCACCTTTCATACATATGTTTCTCTTTATGGTTCTAATTTCAATCCATCTTTTTATCAGGATTTGCTATTCGATGAGTTACTGCCGAAGCAGTTGCGGCTTCTCGTGCTTCTTCTAGAACCCGTATCTCTTTGGAAAGGGCTCAAGAAATAGTCTTGGGTTCTACAAAGAGAAAAGCCATTGAAGAAGAAGATTCCGAAGAAGAGGAGGATGACGGGGGCTCCTTAGTGAGACGGCCTCGAGCTCGAAGATGCATCATTTCTGATGACGAGGCTGAAACATCCCCCCGCCAATCTGTGTCTCTCACCGAGCCTACGGAAGCCCCGGTGGTAATTCCCGCATCTGATGATGACGTAGCTCCCCCAGTTACTCGTGAATCCATTGAACAACTTTTCATCAGTGGCTTCGGTAGTGGAAGTTTAGGGCCCGTTTTAGATGAAACTCCCCTAGCCTCTTTTTCAACTCGCGCGCCTATGATTTCTTCTTTACCAACCCCAGATGTTTCTGTTCCTGCTTCTACTATTTTTACTTCTTCTACCGCTCCTCCTTTGACAATTCCCCCCCCCCCCCCTATCGTTCATCATACGGAAGTGGGCTCTTCAAGTAGAAGTGCCGCCATGATGAGGGTAACTATTGAAGTTCCTGCTGATTGCAGCCTTTTGAGAAAGTCAGGTCAGGCGGATGTATGGCTAGAGCCTTTAATTAGCCCAATTGAAAAAGCAAAGTTGGAGAGACATAGCTCCCTGACCCTAATGAATGATATCGGGCACGCCACTTTGAGGGTATTTTCCTTCTCTCCTTTCTTCACTTTGTAAAAAAAAATTATCTTTGGGATTCTTATTCCTTTTCCTATTTTTTTCTTAGGCCAATCTTATCGGCACATAAATGATGAACAGAATTCCCCTCTTGGAGAAGGTAGCACGTGATTCTCAGTTGGAGGCGATCAATTGGAAGGAACAATTTGAGAGTGCACAAATTGACATGGAAGATTTACTAGAGAGCAGGAATACCTTAGAGCAGCAGGTGCGAGCTTTAACCTCGGAATTAGCAGTGGCAAAAGCTTCCTTAAGCCAAACAGAAAAAGAAAAAGAGCGTCTCGAGTCTTCTTTCTCAGAACAACTATCCAAGGCCAGTGAAGAGAACAGAGAGTTGAAGGTTCTCTTGAGTCAAAAAGAGACTTACTCTGGGGAGCTCGTGCAAAGCTTAACTCAAGCACAAGAAGACCTTCGAGTCTCTTCTGATAAGGTGCATGCTTTGGAAAGCTCTCATGCCTCTCTTCAAATTTCTTACAACTCTGCCCTGACTGAAAATGAAGAGCTAAAGAATGAGATTGCTGATTGGGGAAGGGATTATGAGACCCTTGAAGAGAAATCTGCTATTGAGGCAAGTTGGGCATTTCTGAATTCACGCCGTGATACCCTGATTGAAGCTGGCCAAGAAAATTTCAACTTAGAGTCTGAATTGGCTAAGGTTAATTAAACCATTGAGAAGGCTCAACAAACTCAAGATTTTCCTTCTCCTGCGGCCGAAGCTTCCGTGAATGTTGAAGTTGATACGGGTATCGCAGCTCTTCCAAGCCTTGTCGAGCCTGTTGCTGCGAGTCAAGATCAATCCACAACTGTTGATGCACCTGCCCCAGTTGAGCCCGTTGCCGTTGATGCACCTTCTTCAATTCCCTCATCTTAATTTGAACTTTTTGAATTCTTTTTTGCAGGTACTTTTTTGGAAAGTTATGTTTAAAACCCTTGGTTTCATTTGTGGGTTTATTTTGGAAAACTGTAATCAAACCCTTAGCTTCATTTGAGGGTTGATTTTGGAAACGCAAGTCCCCAAGTCTTTTTATGGGGCATTCTGTATAAACAATTCGTAATTTTTCGACTAAGTTCTTACTTAGTCTTAAGCTTTTTAATATTTTTAGAAGTTTTCTCATTACTATCTTAAACTTCTATTTATTTTATTCTTGCCTTTATTTCTAAGGACTTATAGAATAATCTGCATATTTATTCTTTAGAAAATGCTTTTGTTAACTTCATGAATAGCTAAAGTAAACATGAGTTCTATAAAAGAGGGTCCTTTTATATTTTGACACTTAATGAAGAAGACGTCTCAACTTCATAATGGTGTTAACATACGATAAAGAAATAGGAACACACATGTTTCTTTTGAAATAACATTGACAAGTTTTTATTTGAACTTTGTCTAGTTTTGAATGATTCTTTACATGTATTCGAATTACATCTATAACTTTCTCGTAACTGTTTTTCTTGTAACAGATTTATAATTAGATTACAAACACAAGG
>NW_017675529.1:18618-50376 GCF_001879085.1 Nicotiana attenuata | reverse complement strand
CATTCTTGTCAGGGTCGAGAACTGAATGAAATAAATTAATAACTGGGGTGTTTGCATCACTTGCCACATCAGCTGCAGATGCGAGATTAGCTAAGGCGTCTGCCTCGAGATTTTCATCCCTTGGTATTTGCATAACTTTCCAGGTTTGAAACTGCTTTATTAATTCCCGCACTTTTTCTAAATACTGTTGCATCCTTGTTTTCCTGGCCGCATAAGTCCCCAGCATTTGATTAACCACGAGTTGTGAATCGCTTTTGATTATAATCTGATTTATGCCAAGTTCTCGTGCCAATTCTAAACCTGCAATCACAGCCTCATACTCTGCCTCATTGTTAGTTATAGAATGACATTTGATAGCTTGTCGAATGTTTCACCCGTAGGTGGTACCAACACAATCCCTAAACCTGCACCTTTTACGGTAGATGAACCATCAGCGAATAAAGTCCAAGTTCCTGGATTAGCTCCATTGAGCACCTGTAATTCTTTTTCTGCTTCTAATTGCATCCCATGGCTAAAATCAGCCACAAAATCACCTAACACTTGTGATTTTATAGCAGTTCTAGGTTGGTACGTGATTTTGTATTCACTTAACTCTATTGCCCACTTAGCCAACCTGCCTGATAATTCATGCTTATGTAATATATTATGTCAATGGTAGGCGGTTACTACAGCAATAGGATGACATTGAACGTAAGGTCTTAATTTCCTAGATGCCATGATTAATGCAAGTGCAAGTTTTTCTAATTGAGAATATCGCGTTTCCGCATCTAACAAAGATTTACTAACATAATAGATAGGGGATTGTTTACCTTGTTCTTCTCGAACCAAAATAGCACTTACCGCTACTTCTGAAACAGCAAGGTAAATGAGCAGTCTTTCCCCAGCCTTTGGTTTTGCTAGCAAAGGTGGATTTGATAAGTATGTTTTCAAATTCCTGAGTGCTTGTTGACATTCTTCGTTCCATTCGAAATGATCCTGCTTCTTAAGAACTGAGAAGAATTTAAAGCACTTCTCTGATGATTTAGAAATGAATCTTCCCAAAGCTGCAATCCTCCCCGTTAATCTTTGAACTTCTTTCTTGCTCGAGAGTATATCAGGGATTTCTTCAATGGCCTTAATCTGTGCAGGATTCACCTCAATACCACGGTTAGAAACAAGAAAACCTAAGAACTTACCCGACGCAACACCAAATGCATATTTTTCGGGATTTAACTTCATATTAAATTTCCGCACAATTTTAAACGTTTCAGACAGATGCGATATATGATCTTCTGAATGCTGAGTTTTAACGAGCATATCATCGATGTATACCTCCATAGTCTTACCTAAATGTTCTTGAAACATTTGGGTAACTAACCTCTGATAAGTTGCACCTGCATTCTTTAGACCAAAGGGCATTACTTTGTAACAGTAAGTCCCCCTGTCTGTTATGAAGGAAGTTTTTTCTTCATTTCCTGGATCCATTATAATCTGATTATACCCTGAATATGCATCTAAAAAACTTAATAGTTCATGACCTGCAGTTGCATCAATTAATTGATCCATGTGTGGCAGTGGAAAAGAATCTTTAGAGCAGGCTTTATTAAGATATGTGTAATCTACGCAACCCCGCCACTTACCGTTCTTTTTTGGAACTACAACAGTGTTGGCTAACCAGTTAGGATACTTTACCTCACGAATAGAACCAATTTTTAGCAATTTTTGGACTTCTTCTTGAATCACCTGATTCTTGAAAGTTCCTTGCTTTCTTTTCTTTTGCTTGACTGGAGGATATGATGGATCTTTATTTAGTTTATAAGTCATCACCTCCGGTGGTATCCCTGTCATGTCAGTATGGGACCAAGCAAAGCAGTCTGCGTTAGCTTTTAAAAATTCAATCAACTTACGCTTCACCTCCGGGCTAAGATTGGCTCCTATATACGCTTTTCTCTCTGGCCAGTGTATAAACAAAACCACGGCCTCCAGCTCTTCTATCGTCGTTTTGATGTTTTCATTTTCCTCTGGTTCTTGAATGGAATCGGGCCTTGAACTCGATTCTGTAATTGCTATTTTTCTTCACCCTTCGTACTTGAATCTGCCACGGAGTTGATGTTCCTATATGTCTGTTGATCTCCCCTGATTTGACATATTCCCCATGGCGCTGGAAATTTAATGACTTGATGCAAGGTTGAAGGAACGTCATCCATTTCGTGGATCTATGGTCTCCCAAGAATCATATTGTAAGCCATCTCCATGTCTACTACCTGGAACTTTGTATCTTTGACGACTCCTTCAGCAAATGTGGTGAGTGTTACCTCTCCTTTCATAACGACGCTGGAATTATCAAACCCAGATAGAGTATGTGCCTTTGGTATTACTTTATCTTCAGCTTGCATCTCACGTAATACTCTTAATAGAATAATGTTTACGGAACTACCTGGATCAATCAAAACTCGTTTTACATTAGTATCGTATACAATTAAAGATATTACCAGTGCATCGTTATGAGGGGTTAACACGCCATCTGCATCTGCATCATTGAATGTAATGTTGTCTTCTTCTAAAACTTGCCGCACCCGTTTTCCTTGGGTAATTGTTACTTTGGAAATTTTGTTAGCAGCAATATATGATATACCATTGATGTCTTCAACCCCACTTATAACGTTGACAGTTCTTTTGGGGGAAGGGGGTTTTGGAGGCTCATGTCTGTTCTTCATATAAGCTTGTTTGCCTTTCTCACTGAACAACTCAGTAAGATACCCTTGTTTTAATAAGTGATCAACTTCGCTCTGTAAAAATCTGCAATCTGCCGTTTTATGTCCGTGGTCGTTATGAAACTCGCACCAATGATCAGGATTGCGCCTATTTGGATTCGATCTCATCTCCTTTGGCCATCGAACCTTATCTCCCATGCTTCTCAAAACAGCTACGAGCTCGGAGGTGCTGACATTGAAGTTGTAACCACTGACCTTGCTTTTAAATTTCGATCATCATCTCGCGACTTATGGTTGTTTCGCTCGTTTCTAAATCTTGATGAAGAACCTGATTATCTGTTTCTAGATTTATGATTGTACCTTTGGTGATCTTTCTTTGACTGTGAGTCCGTTCCCGCGGGTCCCATATAAGGCTCGTACCTGTTTTTACCGGATCTTTTTTCGGACTCTGAACGTCCCGAACTTACCTTTTCTTCTTTTTGAAATCGCGGAACGGTATCTTCCTCAATCCCCAGCTTCGTGCTATACCTGTTATAAACATCATTCCACGTTGTAGCAGGGAATTCTCGATGGCTTTCCTTGAGTTTCCTCGTAGCTTCCGAGCTTTTTTCATTCAAATTACTTGTGAAAGCTATAGCTGCCCAGTTGTCAGGTACACGTGGCAATGTCATTCTTTCACGCTGGAATCTGTCCACAAATTCCCTATGCAATTCTGAGTCCCCTTGTTTGATCTTGAAAATATCTTCCATTCTTTTTTCGACTTTTTGGGCTCCCGAGTGTGCTTTGATAAAAGAATCTGCAAGCTCAGCAAAAGAATTTATAGAATTTTCGGGTAAAAGAGAATACCATGTTAGTGCACCCTTAGTGAGTGTTTCACAAATTTTTTTGACTAATACAAATTCAATCTCCTGCTTAGTCAAATCATTGCCTTTTACACCTGTTGTGAACGCAGTCACGTGGTCTCGCGGGTCTGTTGTTCCATCGTATTTTGGCATCTCAGGCATTTTGAATTTCTTTGGGATTGGAAGGGGAGCAGCACTTGGCTTCCAGGGTTGTTGTGAATATTTATCCATATCTACCCCTTTGATCACAGGTGGCACCCCGGGTATTTGCTTATGCGATCACTTTGCTCCTTGAGCTGTTTCTGCAATGTTAGTACTAAATTTTGTAAATCAGAATTGACTAAGTTACCTGGTTCTCCCTCCTGTGATTCGTTGGGGGTTCCACCACTACCTGAATTAACAAGCCCGGAATGTGGGTTCTCTAGAGTGTTGTTATTTGGTGTGGGTGTAGGTGGTGCAGCAGGTAGTTGGCTAACAAAAGCCTGAAGAGCTTTATTGACTTGAGAGGCAATAAGTTTTTGCAAAGCCTCATCCATAGTTTCAACATTCTCGAATTGAGCTTGTCCATCTGTATGAGACCCATCAGCAGTGCCTTCACGAGACCGCCGTGGAGAGCCTTGTGGAGAAGTAATCAATACATTATTGTTCTGTGGATCTCCCTGAAGTTGCTGGGTTGTTTGATTTTCTTGGTTTCCCTGAATGTTATCATTGTTGTTCGACATGGTTGAAGCAACAAGGGAAGTTAGGCTAAAATAAAATGGATTATCAGATTCCCGGTAACGGAACCAATTTGTTTAACTAAAAAATAGAATTTTGACTAAAGCTATATTTTAGAAGAACACGGGTTACTGATAATCGCAAGAAAATGAATAAAAAGAAGTAATTCTGGATAGCAAGATGGTAATCAAGAGAAACAAATAAATCAATGTCTATTCCAATAGTCTTTTGTGTCCTTACAACTGATCATATATCTCCTTTTTATAGGTACCTTTGAGAATATACGTTTTGCTCGAATCATAATGAGGCTATTATGAGTAATTAAAGACATTGAATGCTACGTTACACAATCATTATATTCAAAATATATTCTCTAACGTATTCAGCATTTAATGCTCATTAAATGTCGTATCTGCACTCTTTTCTATTGTCAGATTCATTCCTTCTGATTCTCGGATATAAATGACTTAAATAGGTACGGGCGCCGTGTTACTTGTCTGATGTCCCGTGCCTCTTCCTCTTTCTTTGCTCGTATCTGTTGTAACTCCTGACTCGTGGCTAATTGCGATTCTTTGACCATTTGACTAATCCACGTGCCTTGACATGTCACCTTTATATATAAATATAATTTTTTCCAATAAAAAGAGTTAATGAATCATTGTTTTTAAATATCTATTTAACATCAAAAGAAAGTGAATAAGGACCACTTCATGAACCCTGTAAATTGTATGACAAGTTAATGATTAAATCGAACTCATACTCTAACAAAATTATAGAAGAAAATAAAGCAAGAAAGGAAGAGAACGACATGGAACATGCCGAGGGGTGGATATTGCATATTATTTAACAGTTGATTTGAATCAAATAACTTTGATTTACTACGCAAATCCAAATTAATGATTTCAAAACCAATAAATCTGATGAATTATAGTAGAATTTTAAGCTTGAACCCATAAAGTTAAATTATGGATCCATCTACGACCATGACACATTTGATTGGAGGCATAGGCGGAGGAAAAATTTAAAATTTATTGGTACTGAACTTGCCATCAAATCTACAACTTGTTTTAATTACTCATATAGTTACTGATTTTTTAATACAAATATATAGTTTAAATAAAAGTTACTAGATTCGTCCGAACTCGTAACTCATTCTTTAGCTCCTTCCCTGGTAGGAGGTAGTTGCGTATCCATCATACTTACAATTAATGAATCAATTTTGCAAGTCATTTGTCTTTCCTTGTCAATTAATTAACACGACATTTCGTGATATGAAGTAATAAGTAGTCCTGGCCAAATTAAATAAGTTGTCGTAACATGAAACTTTATCTTTTTATTTAATTACACAATCAATATTAAAAAACATATTCTAGCACGCAATTATGTCAAAATTGATTGTTCTTAAAACATTATGAGCCACTAGCAACCATTTTATTTTAACACGTTTATACTTGTTTTTGACATGTTTTGTCCTCTTCCCTTGGGATAGAATAGCAAGTAAACGTGAATTTGCCTGCGACAATTTTTTCAGTTTATCGCTATATAATTTAAATGTTTGACCCAAAATTTAGACGTAGGTTTGAACAATCAGATTTTTTAATAAAATAGAGTTAATCTTAGCTAATATTAATATCCAAAAGATATATAACTGATTTTGTAGAAAGATAATACGAATATTATCTAAGTAGCAATAAATGGTGACAACATTGTTATACTTAATGATCCAAAAATGAAGGAGGTAACATTAAATAGTAATGAATGTCGTTTAAGTAAATAAAATCATGTGAGTCACCCGAAAAGAGTGAGATTCTTTAGTATTCTTTCTGATAATGATGAATGATTGACGAGCCTTTGAATATTCGGATCCTCCTTGGATAGTGGGAGAAAAGTTAGATAAGGTTCTCAAGAAAAGGTATATTTTGTATGTGTATTATAAAGCAAGAATCTTCAGAGAATGCCAATGTTCTCTTACAAAATGAGTGTTCAATGTCCCTTATAACTATGTCTCTTTCTATTTATAAGGGAAAATGTGCCACAAAATCCTAATAGTACAGATCCAGAGAATATTCACTGAAATATTCTCTTTAAAGTCTTATCGTAAAACTAGCGGTTATTACTCTGTTTAAGAAGAGTGCTCGTCTTCGACCTTGATCTCTGTTGACTCCTCGACCCAACACTTCATCTCTTGTTAGATCACTTCGACCTTGAATATGGCTTTTGTCGAAGACATACTGATGACACGTGGTAGTCCTTGAAGGCCCTCTTAATGCTGATATGGTCTGAACATAACTAAGATAATTTTTAGCCTATACAATTAGTCCCTCCGCTTGTTAAAGTCGTCCTTGTGGGTGAGTTCAATGAGCGGACAATGTCGTCCATGGTTGAGCTTGTTGAATAGATAACGTCGGTCGTAGTCGTTGTAGCAAGCAGGCAACGTGGCTCACATGGATCGCGTATTTCAAATCCCTTAAATTTCTCGGGTGATTTGTTGGGGTCGTCTGGTCCAAAAGAGGGGGTGACTCATGACGTCATACGTCATGATGATGTTTGTTCCCCATGCACTGCATCGATTTATGCATGACCTTTCATTGGATTTTCGATTCCGGTGCCAATTATGATGCGCCGTTTCGGGTTTGATGCCCATTATGACAAACCATTTCGGATTTGGTGCCTCAATCTCTATAAATAGGGGTTGCCAAACCGAATTTGTAACTTTACTCTCTCAAACTTTTGAGATTTCAAACCTCCTCTCCGAATCTTTCTTCTCTACTTCGTTGCCCTATACCTTATCCCAAATTCTCTTTCTAGTACTCTTCTTCATTTTCTCACAAACATGTCAAACTTATCATCTGATGCTGTGGATGGAGTCACGTCGCTCTATTGGCGGTTGTGTTCCATGATCGGGTGGAGAGTGCAGCTGTCACCATAGAGGATGAATCTTTTCCCTAGGTGGAAGAGATCGTCCCCAGCAATCCCGAAGTCAGGTCCGATTTCCAATGGTCGCCGGACGTGGCGCCTAGAAAATTTTTGCTTGACAATGGCGCCCAATCAATTAGCTAAATTTAAAGACAGGTTAGACCACCCTGGCCATATCGAACTAATCCCCGCTGGGTGAGATGAAGTGCATGTTCACCGCCTCGGGTACTGCGCTCTATACACTTACTCGTTTGCTATCGGTTACACATTCCTCCTTCTCCCTCTGGTAGAGGAGTTTTGCCGCCACTATGTCATTTGCCCTGCTCAACTCTCTCCCTACGTCAATAAGGTCATCAAGATCCTGACCAAGTATGCCGAACTCACCGGTGTCGAGGTGACAGTGCGGCATTTAGTGCAACTGTTTGCCCCTAGTTTTATGGGAGAATGATGTTGAACCTCCGCTATCGTGGAGGCAAGTGCCTGGTGGTAAAAATGGATGACAAGGACAGTTGCCTATTTTGGCTCAGTTTCTTCTATGTTAGAACCGAAGACGTCGTGGCCAACGCCGACGGCTTCCTCGAGGATTGAAATCACACATGTAAGTGCCTACATTCCTTTTGTTTTTTCATTTTGCATCTCTTCGCCTATTTTAGGCTAGTTAAATAATTATCCCCTTTTTTGTAGCCAACAACTGTCCTCCCCCTCAGGCGTACGCATCGCCGACTGACTCCGGCAGATTCTCCCTCATGCCGCTGGGATTCGTGATTGGCCGAGCTTTATTAAGAAGTTCAGACCAGCTCTCCCTTCCACAGGTAACTTTCCTTTTTGGCCATGATCGTTGCCTCTTTTTGTTTGTTTGGCTAGCTTTGCTAACTTTCATGTTCTTTCCTTTCCTAGGTCCTGCTAGGGGGTCTTCGCGGAGGAGTAGGGCGCCTGTTCCCTCATTTAGGAGAAGGGTTGCTATGCCTCTGGTTTTTTCGCCCGTTGTGGTTGCCGCTCTTTCTGCACCCACCCCTGTCCTGGCTACTGCGGCCCAAGAATCTGCCCTAATCCCAACTATTGCCTCTGACCGTCAACTATTTTCGGTGATTGATGAGGACGATGAAGTCTCCCCTGGTGAAGGGGATCTAAGGTCTTGCAAGAGGAGAGCCGTGGACGCCGCGGGGGAGGGGGTTGGGGGGTGGGGGAGGGGGGAATCTTAATTGCAGTTGATTCAATGGAGGACGAAATGGTTCTTAGAGAGATGGCGGCGATTCATATAAGAGAAGACGCTGGGGCAAGCACCGAGGCTCCGCTATTAGAAGAGGTGGTCGTGGACGTGTTGGTGCATCTCGAGGGGGAGACGGTCGCGATGGAGGCGTTTGATGGTGGTCCCACACTTTTGAGGCAAAAGGATGCTTCGTGTTCTACTGCAGTAGATTTCTCTTCGTCAGCCGTTGATAGAGGGAAAGTCGTCGCTGAAGAGGACACCAGATCTGATTCCGACATGGACCCGGACGAGCTGAAATGATTAGCGAGGGGCTCAACCCACTCGAGGTGAGGATGAAGGGGGGCTCTAGGACCATCACGATCCCAATGGATCGTAATTTTCTTATAAATATCAAAGAGGTAGTCCCTGCTCTTGGTCCTCTCTGTTCTGAAGCCGAGGGTGAGACCCTCAAGAAGATAACCGACGGTACTTTCTCGAAGAACATCCCTGGTCTCGCTCTTAGGGTAAGTACGCTTTTCCTTATGCCTTAGCTTCTTTTCAGGTTCTAACTTCTTTTCTCTATTTTCAGATGGTTATTCTGGAGATTGAGAGTGCTCGGAGGGAGAAGAGACGGAAAGAAATTTACGTGAAGTTGAACGAAAAGTGCATAGAATGCCGTGGAAGTACCGAGAGCTTTGAGATCGACTTCGTGATAAAGACAACAAGTTGGCCTAAGAGAATATTTAAAGAAGAAAGACGAGGAGTTGATGGCGGCCGTGGAAAAATTCAGCGTCCTTGAGGGAACATTGAGGGACAAGGAAGAGGAGCTGGAGCTTAGTAAAGGCGTGGAGGCCCAACGTAGCAACCTTCAAGCTCAAGTAATCTAGCTGCAAGGCCACTTAGATAAGTGCCAATTTCAAATGGAGGCTCTCAGGGGTGAGTTTGCCGAGAAGCATGAGGAGCTCGAGCAGGCAGAGGCTTCTCGATTGGATGCTCGGAGGAAGAGGGAGATCCTCGAACTGGTGAACAAAACCCTTCGTTCTGAGCAAGAAAATGACCTGTCAACGGCAAGGGCTAAGGAGGACCGTCGTGAGGAGAGGATCGGGGAGCTGGATAAGGAAACCTCTGAGCTTTATGACCAGTTGCCGCTTTGGAGGCTGAGAATGCCCAACTGCTTGCTCGACCTTCTCTGTCTAATGCTTTTGATTTACCTAACGTCCCTCGACAGTTGTACAAATAATGGATCTATGCTGAGGCCCGACTGGATGTGTTCTGTGACTTACATGCAACGGGCTCCGTTTATAAGGCGGCTCTTGAGGATGCTCGGGTTAAGGCTCGCGAAGCTCGGCTTGCTTATGGCTATGACCCTGTTATGCCTCAACCTAGCGAGGAGGATGAGCAAGAGGGCATAGATCGGCTCGTGGAGGACGCTTGGTATGATTCTATTTACTCTCAAGGCGAGGTGGAGAGGATGCTGGGGGCCGTGACGGTGATGGTGTCGATGGTCAAGGTGGTAATGTCTTCATAGACCGAGCTAGCGAGGGTGTTGAAGGCCGTGACGGTGATGGCCAGTAGTTTTCTTTTGACTTTATTGTGTATTTTTGTCGGCGTCTTCAAGAGCCTTTGTAAAAAACTCTTCATTTGTGAATATCAAAGTTGATATTTGTTTTACTTGTACCTTTTTCATTTGATCCGATTTGTTTCTATACTTGTATGTTTTACTTGTGTTTACATGTTTTGCTTCTTTATCCTTTTTATTGTTCTCGTCCTTTAGCTGGCCGTAGCCTTTAGGTTGAATAGCCTTGGGCCATATCGTCCCTTTGTTTATATAGGGCGAGTGTGTTTCTTAGTTGAGATGTGGTCGAGGACCGATAAGTGTTATTCGAGATCGGTCAAAATTAACCTGTCATTAAGTCGTGGCCGAGGGCCGATAGGTGTTGTTCGAGATTTGGTGAACTTAGCCTTTCGTTAAGTTATGGCCGAGGGCCGGTAGGTGTTGTTAGAGCTTGGTCGAACTTAACCTTTCATTAAGTTGCAGCTAATGGCCCGGTAGGTGTTGTTCGATCTTAGTCGAACCTAACATTTCGTTAAGTTGTGGCCGAGGGCCGATAGGTGTTATTCGAGCTTGGTCGAACTTAACCATTCGTTAAGTTGTGGGCGAGGGCCGGTAGGTATTTTTTCGAGCTTAGTCAAACTTAACCTTTCATTAAGTTGTGGCCGAGGGCCGATAGGTGTTGTTCGAGCTTGGTCGAACTTAATATTTTGTTAAGTTGTGGCCGAGGGCCGGTAGGTGTTTGTTCGAGCTTAGTTGAACTTAACCTTTCGTTAAGTTGTGGCCGAGGGCTGGTAGGTGTTGTTCGAGCTTGGTCGAACTTAACATTTCATTTGATAAATTTCGATAAACGTAAATTTGTATGACTTGGAGAAAGTTAAAAAAATTGGGTGTTGGTAGGCGTTCCAGTCCTAGTCCCAGTATATCTAGTGCCTTCATTGGTTGACTTGGAAAATCTTGAGGAGTCGGGCAATGAAAAAATCAATCTGTCCTCATACATTCAAACTCGAAGTGTCCCTCTTGTCGCCTCGTTAAAAACCTCCTTGAGAAAACCTTAGTGGCACAAAACTCAAGTGAGGGGAAAAAGAGTACGACTTGGGGGACACTTCTTATTTTCTAGAAGTTGAAGTACTTGAGGTGGCTGATACTCCAATTGTTTGGTAATTGTTTTCCTTCCATTGTCTCTAGTTGGAACGAACACTTGTTTGCTTTGCCTATAATTTTGTATGGTCCATCCCTATTGGTTCACAATTTGCCTTCTCGTGGATCCCTGTTTGCTTGGGTTTTGGCTTTGAGTACGTATTCCTCGATCTTGAGCGCTCGGACCTTTGCTTTTTTGTTGTAGTAGCGTTTCGCCTGTTGTTTTTGGGTGACAATCCTTATGTATGCCATATCTCTTCGCTCGTCGACCTCATCGAGCTCTTGTCTCCTACTCTCGCCGTTGCTGGTGCCGCATTCATAGGAGTACCTTAGGTTGGGTTCTCCGACCTCGATCGGTATAACTGCTTATGTTCTGTAGACCAGTGAATAGGGTATTTCTCATGTGCTTGTCTTCGGTGTGGTCATGTACGCCCATAATACTTCTGGGAGTATTTCTGGCCACACTCCCTTGGCTTCTTCAAGTTTCTTCTTCATAATATTTAATATAGACTTATTGGTTGATCCTTCCTGCCCGTTGCCCGCTGGGTGATAAGGAGTTGAAAGTATCCTCTTAATATGACATTTCTTACAGAATACGGTGGTTTTCTTTCTCGTGAACTAGGGCCCGTTGTCGCAGCTTATTTCCTTGGGTAGTCCGAATCGGCAGATGATATTTTTCCACATGAAGGCGATTACCTCTTGTTTGCGTACTTGGGCGAATGCTCCTGCTTCCACCCATTTAGAGAAATTGTCAACTAAAACAAAGAGAAATCATACATTACCTCGCCCCAACGGGAGTGGACCCACGATGTTCATTCCCTATTTGATGAATGGCTATGGTGAGGTGACCGAATGAAGGTGTTTGCCCGCTTGGTGAATTATTGGGCCGTTCTAACATTGCTCGCATTTCTTTACAAATTCTGAGGCGTCCTTCTTCATAGTGGGCTAGCAGTACCTGGCCCGTATGAGACACCTAATGAGTGCTCGATTACCAGAATGAGCCCGCAGTGGCCTCCATGTACTTCTTCGAGAACGCACTGGGTTTGGTTCGGACCTAAACATTTCGCTAGGGGGCCGCCATATGTTCTCTTGTATAAATCGTTATGAAGGAGGCTGCATTTGGCCGCTTGCACTCTTAGTTTTTTAGCTTCCTTTTTGTCGTTTGGGAGGTGCCATCCTGCAAGTAGGTGATAATACTATTGCGCCAATCCCAAGTTAAAACTTACAGATTTTACCTCGATTTGGTCTCGTGACGAGTTGAGGATATGGACTACGCTTTTATCCTCGGTCATGATGCTTCTGGTGGCGGCGACCAATTTGGCGAGGCCATCTGCTTCGATGTTCTAGGCTCGTGGGATCTGGTCGAGCTGGCATTCGTAAAAATTGGGCAACAACTTACATATCTCGGCTTGATATTCTCGCAATGCCTTCTCATGGTGTCTTAGGTTTGACCACCATTACTTTATGCCCACGCCTCATTTGCCGGTTTCTTCCCCGCGTGATCCTGCTAGTCAGGTTGATTGTTCACCGTCGATTGCATCCCTGAGCTATCATAGTAGCCAGCATGATGGTTCATCTTTTGTGCCTCAAACATCGTCCACTCATCATCTCCATCATCATTCACTCCAAGTATATCGAACTTGGATATTGGAGGCTGTCGTGCAGCTTCATCCCCATCTACCTATACTTCTTCAGTTGCTGCCACCGTGAGACAGTATACTGTAGGGCCTGTACAGTACGATTCTCTTCATTGGCTGATTATCCCATGGCGACGAGTGAGTTTTCCTTTAATTTCCTTTTAAAATCTTTCAATAAAATTTTGCATAGAATGAATTTAATGAATATTTATTTTATATATTAAATTTAATGCAGGTTTTTGTCATCCTATCAGGCCACATATATGGTGGTAAAATCTATGAAGCCATTTTTCATTGAGCTGTGGAATTTCTGGAAAGAGATATCATACCAGATCAGAATGAATATGTGACAACAATTTAAGGTAATAATAAATTAAATTTTATTAATACTTATCCTCATTCGTCTAATGTTATTAATTCCTTTTTGCAGGTTAGGTGCATATGGCAGCGTACACTTGAAAATGAGGTGAATGTTAACTTCGAGAAGAGAACACAAAAGCGGATAAAAGATTCACATCATGTTGCTAGGAGAGGTGGAACCAAGCCTGGTTGGATACGTGAAGATGTCTGGAATCAGCTCTTGGCGAAGTGAAACACCGCTGAATGGAAAAAGTAGAGCGAACAAGCAAAGTTAAACAGAGTTTCTAGTAAGGGTGGAGCGTTGCATACTGGGCGTTGAATTAGTTTTGCGGCCCATCGTTTGACTTTATATTCTATGTGCATACTTGTAAAACTAAGAAATATTTTATAATAAAATTATTAATCTCAAATGATGGGTCACAAAACTAATTGAACCTCTAGTATGAAACGCTCCACCCTTACTAGAAGTTCTGTTTAAATTTGCTTGTTCGCTCTACTTCTTCCATTCAACGGTGTTACACTTCGCCAAGAGCTGATTCCAGACATCTTCACGTATCCAATCAGGCTTGGTTCCACCTCTCCTAGCAATATGATGTGAATCACACACACACACACACACACAGACACACACACACACACACACACACACACACACACAAGAGAAGGTGGGGGATGTGACTCATGTTGAGGTCTTTGCGGAGACCCACAAGTAGAAGAAGAAGTAGGACGACAAGAGAAGGTGAGTCGAACTTCGTGCTTCAGAGATATTTGTATGATCCTAGCTCCAACTCTATATTATTTTTTTAGGATTATTTTATTTATATAACGTGTCATTTTTATTTCAGGAAAAGTATCAGAATGATCTTGTTGAATGGTGACAAACTCAGCCTGCCCCGGAGGATATGACTGCAATATGGACACGGGCAGCAGGTGGCGTGAATAAAGGTATAGATGTTATGTAAAATTATCTATTTTAGTATTATTTTGAAAGTTGTGTGTTTGTTTTCTTACTCATTTTACTTTTTTTTTTCTTTGTTTCTCGTAAAAATAAATAAAGGTCGAGTCTACGGACTTGGAGTACAGCTATCCTCCGATCGTCTAACAGCATTATTCGCTGGTGCATTAGTTTTCCAAGAAGACATGGAAGCTATGCGTCAAAAAAAGGATCAAATGTCGCAAGAATGAAACGCAACTCAGGCTTTCTCAAGAAACTATTAAAAAAGAAAAGCAAGAAAGGCAGTCAACCTGCAATAGTGGAATCTGAGTCTGACGAGTAGACTGAGTCTGATAAATAGGAGTAGCTATTTGAATGTGGATGTTATATTTTAGACTTGAAGATAGAGATATGTTTAAATTATGAATGTGAGTTAGTATTTTGATAATTGGTGTTTGATTGCTTGGTTGTTTGGTTTGTTATAAATATTAGTGTTTTGTTTGTTATAATTTGGTTTGTTATAAATATTGGTGTTTGGTTTGTTGTAAATATTGGTGTTTCGTTTGTTATGATAAATGGTGCATGATAAATTAGGTGTTTGGTTGGTTGTTTTATTTGGCAGGTGGTATAGTGAAAAATACAACAGAATTCTGCTAAATTTTTTCCAGATTTGGGGTTGATTTGCAACCAAATCAGTCGTAAATCTTCCCAGAAATTTTTCAGATTGGCGGCCGATTCGGTCGCAAATTATGAATTTCTGAATTTATTAATTAATTTATTCTCAAAATTTACGGCAGTTTCGGTCAAAGAATTTAAATAAATATTAATCTTATTACTTAATTTTCCGTCCGATTCAATCGCAAAAATTAATTTTATTATTTAAATTTTCGATCGTTCCGGTCGGACAATTAAATTATATATTTATTTTATTATTTAAATTTCCGAATTTATCGACCAATTCAGTAGCAAATCTCTTAAATTCAAACGCGTCCTTGATTGTTCATTTTGCGACCAAATTCGTCGGAAACTTCCGTCGGTTCAATCGCAAATTATTTACAATCATGTATTTTCTGACCGATCATTGTTGTCAATAATCTATCGGAAAAGCTCGGAAATTAGCCCTTTTCTAATAGTGTATATATATCTTAAATTTAAAAAACAAAAAATTGAATCTACATTTCTCGAATGGAATCACAAAAAGGTAGCACTTGCATCTGAAGCTAAACTCCATGCCTACAATGACATTAGTTAAAAGGTGATTCCAATCAGGGACGAAATTAGGGTGACAGAAGGGGTATTCGAATCCCCTTACCGAAAAATTATAACTGTATATATAAGATTATAATTATTTTTATGTATAAATTGTAGATGTTAAATTCTCTTACTTATTTGTGTGTTTACTTTTTAATATTGTGAATATCGATAAAATTCTAATTCTGTAACTAATTTTAATTACCAAAATAAGAAAATAAAACGGAAAACTTACACAAATGTCCCAAATAAATCTCAACTTACCAACCTCTAGCCATTAGTCATAGACTTACCAAAACTAGCCAACGAAAATTGAAAAACCAAATAATAGGATTCTTTCTCTCAAAGAATCACATGCAAAAATCACCTTCCATATTTTTAAGCGTGATTAGAAACATTAGATACAAGACGGAAAGGAAATTTCATGGACGGGGTAGCAAATAAGGTGATAAAATACAAAAATCTATACAATATTCCAAAAATCTAAACAAAAAAGAAACTTTTTCAATGGGTATAGTTGAAATTCATTGAAAATATATAGATAAGTCAATATACAAAATTTGAGGAAGATTGGAGGTGATTTGGACTGGTTTTGCATCGAAATTCGTAATTAAATCGAGTTCAAAAAAATCTTCTGCGACACATGTATCAAACATGTATCACGCATGTATCTCACACACATGTATACATGGATATACATGTGATACACAATTGATACAAATATGATACACCATGTGATACACAAATGATACATAGTGTGATACACATATCATTTTTTTCATGTTCAGCTTTTATTTCGAATTTTCAATTAAAACCACCTCAAAACTTCACCGAATCATCCCAAAACTGAGATTCAAGCTCTTTAAGTTGTGCTCAATCTATTCTAATAACACCCACTCAAAACAAAGCAAAAATTTGATATTTTTTTACTACAAATAGCTAACTGGCTAATTTGGCTAATATTAGTAATATTTTATCAATTGGCCAATTTTTGTAATGAACTACTTATAAATGGACATAGCTGATAATTTCCCAAATAAAAAAGGTAAGAAATTGTTATATGATGAACAAGGGATGTCGAGAAGTTAGCCAAAAACGCCAAAACTCTACACATGGCAAAGGGTCCATTACTTAATTAACCTGTGGTACGTCCATAAAGACGAGAGAAGGTACTGTTTCATCTTAAAAAATTAATTTTCATTTTTCACGTGGAACTCTATTCACAAGTATACGAGGAAATGATGTTTAAATTGTTAAAAGAAAAGAAGAAAAAAGTCGTTACTTGGCTTTTAATATTCTTTTCTCTTCCTCTCCCATTAAACACCATGAATTTTCCTCTAATTAATCCACAAATTAATTTAGTCAATTGATACTAATCACCCTTATTGTGCTTTTGGTGATGCATTTAATTTCTATTGGTGCAGTGACACAATATTGTGAATAATAACATGTTCTCATACTTGTTCGTGAAATTACCTCTAATATGAGTGATAAAGTTAGAAAGACATTTTCGTTATAAAAAGTTAAAAACTAATTATTTATTTAATACAATAAAAAAAAGAAAATTGAATGACTATCTATAAAATCAATCTATCACCAGAGGTAGACTCAGGATTTTAATACGACGGGGGTATAATAATATTCCCTAAGCTTGTTTGGATTGTTGTTACATGTTGTTTCATAATGTATCGTATTGCATTATATTGTATTGTTTGATGAATACAATGTTTGGATAGATTATATCATTTGTCGTCGTTTCATGATGTCACACACCAAAAATATGAAGAATAAGCTTGCAATATTACTAAGAAAAAATAAGATACGTAGTAGAATTATTATATTAAAAAGTAGGATAAAAGATAAACTATAATTACTTAATAATAAAGAAGGGCAAGAAGAGAGAAAAAAGCAAAAAAAATTCTACTATAATTACTTAATAATACATAGGTTTTTCTCTGTATACCACGGCATCAATGTAGAAATTTGATTGTCACCACCAAATTAAAGTTAAAAAATGTTGAATGATGAAAAAAGGGATGTCGAGAGAATGAGGCCAAGCTTACCAAAGATGATGCACAAATTACAAAAAATGATGGCAAGATTTGACCCCATTTATGTGGCTAGCGTCCCACACCTACAAGTTATAAAATTAAGACAATGACTTTCTTTGTTTTAATTTACCTAGCGTTGTTCGGATTTTGAGAGTCATAGATTATTTGTCATTACAATTTTTATATATTTTTTTACATATTTTATAATATTAATTATTATAATTTATTGTGTTATTTACGTAGTTTTTATTTCAAAACTTAAAAAATTTATGTTCAAATTCACAATTAAAATTAAGAAGTTTGCTCTCGAAATTAAAATGATGCGACATAAATTAAGCGAGAGAATATTATTTAGCACTCAATATCAATTGTGACTACTACTTACTTTCTTGGACTTTGGAATCTAGACGTACTACCAAAAACAGTTGTAATTTAGCACTAAAGTCACAATAATATAATTAGTAATTTAAAATATTTAAAAGGCATATGAGAAATTATGGTCAAAGAAAAATTCGTTTAACTCTTGAAATTCAAATAGTGTCACATAAATAGAAACAAAGAGGAGTAGTTACGTTGCCCTGACGGTTTATATACGAAATATAAAATTATAATATAACAAAACATATTTAGTTCATTATTCATACAAAGGCAGAACTATAAACACATAGCAGCAAGAAGAGTAGCCTTTAATCTAAGCATATAGAGATTGAAATTAGGGGTATTATCACTTTTAACCCGCGTCAGAAACTATTTGCATCTGGTAGCCGAAAAAGTGTATAAAATTTTTCCCTCTTGTTGGACAGTTCAAGGCTATACAGTGTCATTTTTCCTTGAAATTAAGGTTCTTTAACCATTGAACTAACCATTTTGAGTGCTTTAAATCCACTTTTTTGCAGATAAACTAGAGGTAAAAACATAATTAGTCAATTTTTAAGAAAAAATTTCAGAGTCCTAGCAAGAATAAGTAATTAACAAAAGTGGCAGCTAATTATTTACATTCCTAACAGAAACATAACCAAATAATTAATGGACCTCTCAATCCGTCCCATGTTCCGTTGCTTATTTTTAGTGGAAGTCCTAAAACTAACAAAAAGTAATTAATGTGATAAGTTACTCCATTTAGCTGATTTATAGGGAACAAGATTGTACAACCATTGGACCACATTACAAATCATTTCTTTTCCTTTTTGTTTTTTCGTATATATATATATATATATATATATATATATATATATATATATATAAAATATGCACTTGTATATTACTATTGTAATACATCGTTATAAATGATATATCTATATTATATATCATAAATCCTGGAAAAAAAATTGAATATACAAAGTATCTTCTTATACTTGTGGCTTATGTTTGTCCATTCCAGTTGCTATTGCAAATATTAATACTGGGAAAAGATGAATGAATTTACCTCTTAATATATATGAACTTTTTCTTATGCACTAAATCATCTATAAATATGATTAGAATACATCTGGAATACATTTTAGAATGGAATCANAAAGCGGGTAGCTTTTCACATACATATTACCCCGCTACAAGTTGTAGTAATAGAAGATATTAAATCTTTTCTTTATTTATAGTCTCAATATAATCAACCGCTTTCGCGTATACTTTGGAAACTGAATAAGTTTTTTTGAGACTTACTACAACACAATACCTTATTGGTAATCAATTGCGTTTCTCCAAAATAGTATAATTGGCTCTTGAAGAGTTCTCAATTAATTTTGTAGTACCACATATTCATCAACATCCATATGGTGAATATCTCTTTTAAAGAGAAAGTTATACCATCATGGTTATGGTCAAAATTATATGCAAGATATGTTTCTTGCATTAATGTTATTCTCTAATAGTCACATTAGCAAAATATTTTGGCGTTCAATAAGTACGTGACCAATGACCATTCATGTCATAATAATGACATTATTTTCTTATATCATCTCAAACCTCCTTCTAGAGGTGAGTGCGTGGTATATTCACTACCACTAGCACGTTCATATTTTTCCAAGAATGAATATGTATTCATAAGTCAGATGTTATCACATTCACATCATGAATTGACCATAGTTATCTGTATGTGCTTTACGAAATCTTATGTCAAATCGATGACAAACACTAACTTCATAGAGTGAAGGCTTATTTTGAGAATCCTTATTATTCTCATTACCACGATAATGACGATTATAATTTCGTCTATTACCACGTCCACATCCATTGATACCTTTATGGTAATAATTTTGTCTTCTTTCAGACTTATTACATATTGCTATCACATTCTCTTAAGGGAAGGAGAATGGAGAAAATTCAATAGGACGGGTTTTCAATTCTTTGCCCACAATCATACCTGAATTTGATCATGGCAAGACATAGAAATTTTACCACTTTGGGTGGTTATAATTTCTTTCAAACTCCATTAGAGTTAAAATCAAGATTTATTGTCTTTGCTTGTATTTAAAATCAAATTATAGAATGTCAAGAATCTAAAAGAGAAAATTAAAGTAAGATACTTACCTTAAATTCAGAATTTAATCATGAAGGAAGTTCATGGAACAATTGACAATCATTATGCTGAATCCCAAAGCTTCTACTCAATTGGTTTAGTACACTTGTGTAATCTTTGACATGAAGTCATGAAGGTCTTTGTCACAACCCAAAGATCGGTGAGCTACTAATCGAGATTCTCTCTGGGAAAATGGAACCCCAACCCTATGATCCACAACAAAAAAATCCAATCCCCCCAAAACCCCCAGATATTGATCAAAGTAGAACCAAGCCTAGTTTCAAGGACATGCTCATCACCCAAAATTCTATGTTATGTCACCACTTTAGGGAATGATCAAGACCAAAATTCCCTACCAATGGATCAGGATGATCAATCAACCGATCAATCATCTTTGTCAATCTCAGCAGGCATCAAGTGTATATCCCTTTCCGCTAAGGATAAAGCACGCGTCTATGAGCCATGGAAGAACTCTATCATAATCAAACTAGTGGGCAAACGCATGCTACATCACTACCTAAAGAAAAAATTCAAGAACTATGGAAGCCAACGGAGGATTTCCAATTGATTGATCTGGGATGGACTACTACATCATTAAATTCAGAAAGAAAGAGAATATGGACAAGGCAATGCATCAAGGCCCTTGGTTCATAAACGGGCATTTTCTCTCCATCATTAAATGGAAACCAAATATTGTTGCAACTCAGGAAAAGGTCACTAAATCAGATGTTTGGATTAGACTTCCTCAATTACCCACTGAATTTTATGATGGCAAAATTTTGGAAAAAATTGGTAATGCAATTGGTCGATTACTCAAAATTGACGTTTGCACATCAACAACCCTCCGTAGTCGTTATGCAAGACTATGTGTAGAATTACCCCTTGATATGCCAGTCCAACCTTTTTTCTATGTTGGTCATCATAAACAAACAATTCATTATGAAGGGGAAAATTTCCTTTGTACAAAATGCGGCAGATTGGGACATATAGCACAAAAATGTCCCTTCTATTTTCACAATAACAAGGACAGCCCGAATGAAGACTCATGCAAGGAATTACCATACTCAAATGCAGGAGATACAGAAGGATGGACAACAGTTTCCTTTCCAAAAAAGAAAAAACATGCTACAAAAAACAACCCAAAGCAACCCAATCCGGATAAGCAAGGATCTGGTCCAGGTATTCCTGTTAAGCTTTTCAATGCTACCACGGGTAAGTATTTGGATACTAAGCTGTTACAATACAACACAAAGGATGTTAAATATTCTACATCTTCTTCTCATTCTCTGCTTAAGGATCAAACTAATTTGCCTACAAAAAACAACCACTCTATCCTAGATGACCAGCAAATGGTATTGGAAAAAATCACTAATGACAACAATAATCAAAATTCGTTAAAAATAAAAATCATGCTAGTGAACAAATATCACAATTTACTACTAATATTGACATGGTGTCGACAAACGTGTCAAACACCTCTAGTCCTACAAAACAAATGGCTAAGGTGCCCATGCAAGATAACTTAGGGAAGGACAATATTACCCCTACTAAAATCAAAACACTACTACTAACACTACCCTCCTTAGTAGTGAGTTTAGTAACCAACCACTAGTTAACCACAACCCCAAGCAAAATCTTACACCAAGATCCGCTTATCAACAACTACCAAAGCATGTAAGCCAAATGGCTATTAACGTACAAAACTCTTGCCAAATGGACATCAACCCTCTACACGCAATGGAATCGGAAGGCCAACCTATAAACACCTCCATTGGGGACACAAAAAACCTACAAAAGTTTTTCCCAATCATTAGCCCTTCAACGAATCCTCAACAATTACCCAAGAGTCACCCTCCCACGCCTGACTTAAGTTCAATTAATAGCACAGAATCTATCCAAAATGCCATCCATTGCCTCAACCAGTCGGAGAAGACAAAGCTTTTCCAAATCCTTCGCCAAACCAGACTAATAATGGAAAATCTACCACTCCCTCACCCTCAACCAGTAAATCCCCAGATAATCTATGTCCAGCCACCTCAAGCACAAAACTACCAGCCAGTGTCATGGATGGAGATGGGTCTCATGGGCCATGCATGCTCTTTCAACATCCAGGTAAATGGCCAGAACACTATGATCATCCTCCACGACACTCAGTACCTACCACAATTGGTGACGGAGGGGATGAGGTTGGCTATGAACAACTACTTGAATCAAGCCTGGCTAAACAACATACTTCAACCTTTAGCCCCGTTAGTAAACCCTCAGTTAGTCCATGCAATGAGAAACCAATCTTCATGCCGGAGAACATCTCCCAACTGAACCCCATCTTTCTGCCATGGGAACAACCACAACCAGCCCAGGAACCTCCAACACCACCGCTGCCTCCCTCACCACCACACAATCCAGTAAATGCTCAAGACCCAGTGGAAGAAGCAATGGAAGAGGAGGAAGAGCCACTGAACCTTCTCTTAGAACGAGTCCTAGAAATCTCAAGGCTAGACGGGGTAAAAGTGTTTCTCTTTTCGGAGGGCAAGAGAAGAGGCATGTTCTCATTTGCCCATTGGCATTACACAAATGCTCGATGGACATAAGACCCCTATAGGATCCAACCATAGGAAATCGAGCAATGATCCTTGTACCATCTCTTTGGAGGAACCCTGTGATGGGGGAAGTAAGGGAGAATGGGAACCCAGCCAACCAAAGCCTTAAATTATCCATGAATAGACCTACAAACATTATCATTTGGAACATTAGGGGAGGAAACAATGATACTTTTAGAAGGAACTTTAGGGACATGGTGGACACTCACAGGCCATGTTTGGTAGCTTTGCTAGACACTAGGATGGGTAATCACTTGGAGTTGTTGGATGGTTGCGGTTTCACAGAGTTTGTGGAAGTACCAGCGGAGGGTCAGGCTGGAGGGATTGTAGTGCTCTACAATCATGAAGTAGTCGCAGTGCAAAACTTCATACGTAGGGATCAAGAGATTCATGCCACTATTCAGGTAAACCCTATCCGCCAAAAATGGCTTCTTAGTATTGTTTATGCTAGCACTAACATTTTACATCGTAACAATATGTGGGACAGTATTCAAAGAATTAGCGATAGTTTTAAAGGACCTTGGCTTTTAGGAGGGGATTTTAACGATATTTTTAGCTCAAACGAAAAATATGGTGGTAATCATATTAGAGATAGTAGGGCAAAATTCCTTTGGTCAAAAGTTAATTACTGCAATTTAATTGATTTAGGTTATAAAGGATGTAAATATACTTGGTCCAATCTTAGACATAAAAATAGGGGTTTGATTATGGAAAGATTGGACAAGGTGTTTGGTAATGAGGATTGGATTAATTTATTTCTTAAAAGCTCCGTTATTTATTTACCTAGAACTCACTCGGACCATAACCCTATATTAGTAGAATTAATCCCCAAAAGAAATACCCTTCATAAATCGCCCTTTCGACTGGAAACCTACTGGTGCAAACACCCCTCCTTCAATACACTAGTTCAAGATAACTGGTCCAGTAATGACTACATTAGGGATAGTAAATCCTTTAAGGACAAAGTCATACACTGGGAAACATCGCACTTTTGGTGATATCATGGGAAAAAAAAGAAAAATATTAGCCCGGATTCAAGGGATAGAAAATTCAAAACACTTCCCTCATAGTATTTTTCTACAAGAACTTCATTCTAACTTCATTAAAGAATTCAACGATTTATTGCTAATAGAGGAAAACTACTGGAAATTAAGGTCGAGTATTCTTTGGTTTAATGAGGGAGATGCCAATACTAAGTTTTATCACATAATGGTCACTAATAGGAAAAGAAGGAATAAGATCAACGTTTTCAAAGATAATGAAGGAAATTGGATTAATGACCCTAATCTAGTGACCTCCCATGTTTGTATGTACTTTGCAACTATTTTTACAACCGCTCACGATAACTCTAGTAGAATTAGTCCCCTAGTAAATGTCTCTCAACATGCCCTAGCGCTACATAGTCTTGATAAACCTCTTATAGATATCGAGGTCAAAAAGGCCATTTTCTCCTTCAAGCCTTTTAAGGCACCTGGACCAGATGGTCTACACCCATTCTTCTTCCAAAAGTAATGGAGCTTATTAGGTCACTCTGTCACAAAGTTGTGTCATGACATCTTTGAATCCCAAGAGATCCCCCATGAGCTTAACAAGACCTACCTGTGCCTAATCCCAAAAATTCCTAATGCCAATCACCTAATTAATTTTAGACCAATTGCACTATGCAATACTGTCTATAAGGTCATTACCAAAATTCTTGTAAATAGACTTAATCCTTTCCTTGACCAACTTATTTACCCTTATCAAGCCAGCTTTATTAAGAATTGGAGAGCTTCTGACAATGCCATAATCATACAAGAGATTATTTCCAAAATTCACAAGCAAAAAGGAAAACAAGGTCATATGATTCTCAAAATTGACCTTGAAAAAGCCTTTGATCGATTAGAATGGTCATTTGTGCACCATACCCTCAACTACTTCAATTTTCCTCCTAAAGTCAAGAAAATCATATTAAGTTGCATCTCTACAAGCTCTATATCTATTTTGGTAAATGGCTCTACTACCAAATTTTTTCAACCAAGCCGGGGAATTAGGCAAGGAGACCCTATATCTCCTTATATCTTCATCTTATGTCTAGAAATGCTATCAAGATTCATAAACCACCAGGCAGACACTAGAAACTGGGACCCTATTACCTTAGGAAAAAAAGGCCCTTCCTTCTCTCACCTGTTCTTTGCTGACGATCTAACCCTAATGGCTAAATCCAACCTTAAATCAAGCCACACCATTAAAAAAGGTTTAGATCTTTTTTGTACTCTCTCAGGGCAATCTATTAATACCAAAAAATCTAAAGTCGTCTTCTCCAAAAATTTCCAATTGTCTCTTACAAAGGACATTACCAGCATCCTTAATATAAATAAGACTGACTCTTTTGGGATCTACCTGGGCTTTCCTATCCTAAATAAACAACCTACCCCTAAGGACTACCAATTTATAATTGACAAAATGAGAGCAAAACTTGCTAGTTGGAAAGCTAAGTTCCTAAATATAAACTACTCTCTCCCACTCCTGCTTAAACACTATCCCAAACCACTATATGCAATATACTCTTCTCCCTATGAGTATTCTTAAAAAAATTGACAAGTTCCAAAGAGACTTTATATGGGGTAGTACTAGTGAGAAGCGAAAAATTCACTATATTAGTTGGTCTACGGTGTGCCAACCTAGAGATAAAGGGGGCTTGGGGCTACATAGGGCAAAAGACAAAAATGTATGTACCTTGGCCAACCTAGCTTGGAGAGGCATAACCAACACTACTACTCCTTGGGCTAACCTCATCATTAATACTTATGCTAATCCTCGGAATACTAGGAAAAAATCCTTCATTTGGAGGGGCATTTTAAAAGGGTGGGAAGTTTGCTCCAAAGGTATTATTTGGCATTTACATCACCTTTCCAACTTAAACATTTGGGAATCCAATTGGATCCCCAACATAGGGAGTATTAGAAACACAATAGAAGGCCCTCTATCTAAGAATGACCATAAACTTACAATTGCTAATATTTATGATGGCAAGGAATGGCACTTTGATGCTATATCCCTCAACCTACCCGAAGATGTCAAGGATGCCATATCCAAAATAAAAATATGTGTTAAACTTCCTATTAGAGATACCCCTATCTGGTCCCTTAACACTAAAGGTATTTTCACGACCAAATCTTGTTACTCTCTAATACACATTATTGATGATAATAAATTAGACTTCCATTGGATTTGGAGTCTACCTTGCCCTAATAAGATAAAAATTTTCCTTTGGCAATGTCTTCATAATAAAATTCCTTGTAGACAATACCTGACAAAAATTGGCGTTAACATAGATCCTTATTGCCCAATTTGTAGAAACCAAGCAGAGGAATCTATCTCTCATATCTTTCTTGAATGCCAGGCTACTAACCATTTTTGGGATACCTTTGGTTGGAACAATTTCTATAAGGACAATGGAGAACACTGGCTAATCCAACTGAAAAACCTTAACTACTGCTTCAAAAACCCCCTGTTAAGCTGGAACCTTTTCTTTCCCTTTGCAATTTGGTATATTTGGATAAACAGAAATAATAACAATCATAATAATACCAACTTGTCCATAAACTTCCATCACATCACTAGTAAAGCTATAGAATTCCATCTCCTAACGGATACTAATATCTTACACGTACCAAAAATGCTTATTAAGGTTAAATGGCACAAACCTCCAATGGGATGGTACAAACAAAACATTGATGCAGGTTTCTATAGAGATAAGCAAAAATGTGGTCTAGGTGGAGTCATCCGGAATGCCAAAGGAGACTGGATCGTGGGTTACACTAAATGTGCCAATGCATATGGCTCCCTTCAAGCAGAAATAAAAGCTCTACTAGAAGGACTTAAAACAGCTCATGAATGGGATTTGTTTCCACTTCAGATTGGAACGGATTCCACGGAGGTGATTCTACCAATACAAAAAGGAAACCACCTATTTACTAATATTTTATTAAAATGCAGGTTGTTAATGCACCAAGGGAAGCAGGTAATGCTAAAGCACGAGTTCCGGCAAGGGAATAGGACTGCTCACCAGCTTGCATGCATGGGATCTGATAATACAAGGAAAAAGAAGAAAGTTTTTGTTGCCCCACCTGAAGAAGTGAAAACCCTAGTACAAAAAGATGTATTAGATAAACCCGTTTTTGAAANCGTACCTGGACCCCCCCCCCCCCAACTTTTCCTTTTTGCGTTCGCACTCCTCCCATCGCGAACGCGATGGTCTGATAAGTTACCCTTCGCGAACGCGATCCCCTTTCCGCGAACGCGAAGGGCAATTTTTGCCCAGTTATATTTTAATTTCCAGAATCAGTGTATTGCGGGATTTTCATAAAAACACACGAGCTCCTTCTTCTCCAAGGTCTTTAGGCGTCCATTGAAGCTCCCTTTCACCAAAACATCTTGGGTTAGTAAATCTTAACTTGTTTTCTTCATTTTCCATCAATACTTATTGAATTCCTAAGCCTAAAATATGTAATTTAGGGTAGAAATTGGGGGAAATGGGTAGAGTTAGGGCTTTTTGAATTTTCTTGATTTAGACCTCGTTTTGGGGTCGAATTTGAAAACAAATTATATATTCGGGCTCATGGGTGAATGGGGGATATGTGTTTGGTCCGAACCTCGTGTTTTGACCAAGCGGGCTCGGGGTCAATTTTGGGATTTTGGAAAGAAAGCTTGGAAATCTATAATTAGGCATTGGGTTTGGTTTGTTTAGCATATATTGATACTATGAAGTCATTATTGTATAGATTTGATTGAGTTGGAGCCGAATTCGAGAGGGAAAGCGGTTGTTGTGGATTGATTTGGCCGTGGAAGTTGAGGTAAGCGTTTGGTCTAACCTTAGCTTGAGGGAATAGGAGCTGAGTCTTATTTGCTACTTGCTAATTGTCGAGTACGATGTATAGGCATGGTGATGAGTATCTATACATTGGTGTCTAGCATGACCGTGAGTCCTTATATTGCGAATATCCTGGTTTTGTTATAGCTTCCATACTTAATTGATGATTTCTATATGTTGTAAAGAGTATGTGAAAGGAAATTGTGATCTTTGAACTTCGTGGAGCGTTGGCTCGAGTTGAAATACAAATTGTGAAGGTATATGAGATATTTAAATCCTTGGAGCGTTGGGTCAAGTGATAATGTGAACTAAGAGATGAAAGTGAAAGAAAGAGAAAGAGTTATTGGTTTATCTCCCTTGCCGGGACGTGTTGTTGTTTTGTTGATTTTCTCCCTTACCGGGACATGGAAATTTATTGATATTGTTCCCTTGCCGGGATTTAATTGTTTAATTGCATTCCCTTGCCGGGATTTCTATCATTATTTGTTTACTTTCTTGCCCCTTATTTGTGATTCTTGTTTGGGTGAGGAAGAGTGATAAAGCACGAAGGGTGATGTCGTGCATTGTATGATATTTGTGGATCGGGTTGCACGCCGCAACAACGCTAAATGATATGGATCGAGTTGCACGCCGCAACAATGATATTTGTGGATCGGGGTGCACGCCGCAATAATTCTAACTGATATGGATCGGGTTGCACGCCGCAACAGTGTTGTTATATATTGGGATCGGGTTGCGTGCCGCAACAATTATTGATACAAGTGTGTTTATTTTGGATATTAGTTTCTTTGTTCGCTGTAAATTCTAAGCTGCCCTTAGACTGTTACTCTGGATTTACTGTTAAAACTGGTATACCCCCACAGCATGTTTCCCCCTCCCATCTTTACTTGTTTATTCCTGTTATGCTTTCCGCTGTATATTATATAACTGCATTGGTTTAATCGGTAGTTCAGTCCTAGCCTCGTCACTACTTCGCCGAGGTTAGGCTAGGCAGTTACCAGCACATGGGGTCGGTTGTGCTGATACTGCACTCTGTGCTATTTTGCACAGATCCAGGTTTTGGACAGCAGCAGCAGTAGTGTGGGAGCAGGCCTTCAGTCCAGCGAGACACCGAGGTAGCCTTGAGGGCGTCCGCAGGCCCGACGTCTCCCCTATCTTTTACTTTAGACTGTTATCTCATTGTATTCGAGACAAACAGATATATTTCTTTCAGACATTGTATTTAGTATTCTCAGATGTTCGTGATTATTGTGACACCAGTCTTGGGTAGAGGCTTATGTTGAATTCTTTCGCATTTCCATTTAGTTTTTCGTTAATTTAAGACTTCCGCTTATTTAGTTAAATCAGTTGATTTTATTTTAATGCTGATAAATTATTAAAAATGTTGTTAATGATAAAGTAATTAATGTTTGGCTTGCCTAGCTCCCAATAGTAGGCGCCATCACGACTCCCGAGTGTGAGAAATCCGGGTCGTGACAAGTTGGTATCAGAGCTCTAGGTTACATAAGTCTCACAACTCACGGACAAGCTTCGTAGAGTCTGAGGGATCGGTACGGAGACGTCCGTATTTATCCCCCAGAGGCTACAGAGTTAGGAAACTTCAGATTTGTTCTTTCCTGTCGTACGGTTCTGTTTCTCAAATACTGATTGAATTTCTACTCTGTTCTTTGGCAGATAGCGAGAACACGCGCTTCCTCATCTACCGCTCAGCAGCCCGAGCCCCCAGCAGCAGCTCCCGCCAGGGGTAGAGGGCGAGGCCGAGGCCGTGCTAGAGGCCGAGGTAGGGGCAGAGCTCAGCCCCGAGCAGCAGCACCAGTGGCGGAGCCTCAGGTTGATTTCAAGGAGGAAGTTCCAACCCCAGCGGTTCCGGTGGGCCCAGCTCAGGTCCCAGAGGGGTTCATTGCCACCCCAGTTCTTCAGGATGCTCTTGTCAGATTGGTGGGCCTCATGGAGAGTGCCTACTGAGCGGGTTTTCTTCCAGTAGCACCAGCCACTTCTCAGGCTGGAGGAGGGGCTCAGACTCCTGCTACACGCACTCTGGAGCAGGTGGCTCCCCAGGTTCAGGTTTCAGTGGTTCAGCCAGCTATGGCAGTTCAGCTGGGTGTAGTGACTCAGACCGGCGATGGAGCAGCTATGTTTGCCGATGCTTTCTGGAGATTGGACATGTTTACCAAGCTCTTCACTACTACATTCAGCGGTGCATCTACTGAGGATCCCTAGGATTATCTGGATAGTTGCCACGAGGTTCTTCGGAACATGGGCATTGTTGAGACCAATGGGGTCGATTTTGCTACATTTCACCTATCTGGATCCGCCAAGATTTGGTGGAGGGATTACTATTTAGCCAGGCCAGCAGGGTTGCCATCTTTGACATGGGAGCAGTTTTTAGTGTTGTTTCTGGAGAAGTTTCTCAATGTGACTCAGCGAGAGGCTTTTCGGAGGCAGTTTGAGCGCCTTTAGTAGGGTTCCATGACGGTCACTCAGTATGAGACCAGGTTCATTGATCTAGCTCGCCATGCTCTTGTCATACTTCCCACCGAGAAAGAGAGAGAGGGTGAGGAGATTTATTGATGGCCTTATTCAGCCGATTCGTCTTCAGATGGCCAAGGAGGCCGTGAGCGAGATCACTTTTCAGGAGGCGGCCAATGTGGCCCGCGGAGTTGAGATGGTTCTGTCATAGGGAGGTGGTCATCGGTCGGATAAGAGGCCCCGTCATTTAGGCAGATTCAGTGGTACCTCGTCTGGAGGTAGAGATTCTTATGGTAGAGGCCGTCCTCCTAGGCCCTTTCAGTCCGCTCTCCAGGTCTCTCATGGTACTTCAGGCGGTCGGGGTTCTCAGACGCACTATTCTGATCAGCAGCCTTACAATGCACCACCGGCTCCCATCAGTGCACCGCCACTTCTGAGTTTCCGAGGTGGTCATTCAGGCCGCCAGGGTCAGCCTCTGTTTCCTCAGCTACAGCATTCGGGTGGATGTTATGAGTGTGGTGAGTATGGTCACATCAGGAGGGCTTGCCCGAGGTTGAGGGGTGCTCAGCCACAGCAGCAGGGTCCCCGTCCTATGATTCAGGCACTAGATATTCCACTTGAGGAGAGGAGAGGGGAGCTGGATAAGGAAACCTCTGAGCTTTATGACCAGTTGCCGCTTTGGAGGCTGAGAATGCCCAACTGCTTGCTCGACCTTCTCCGTCTAATGCTTTTGATTTACCTAACGTCCCTCGGCAGTTGTACAAATAATGGATCTATGCTGAGGCCCGACTGGATGTGTTCTGTGACTTACATGCAACGGGCTCCGTTTATGAGGCGGCTCTTGAGGATGCTCGGGTTAAGGCTCGCGAAGCTCGGCTTGCTTGTGGCTATGACCCTGTTATGCCTCAACCTAGCGAGGATGATGAGGAAGAGGGCATCGGCTCATAGAGGATGCTTGGTATGATTCTATTTACTCTCAAGGCGAGGTGGAGAGGATGCTGGGGGCCGTGACGGTGATGGTGTCGATGGTCAAGGTGGTGATGTCTTCATAGACCGAGCTAGCGAGGGTGTTGAAGGCCGTGACAGTGATGGCCAGTAGTTTTCTTTTGACTTTATTGTGTATTTTTGTCAACGTCTTCAAGAGCCTTTGTAAAAAACTCTTCATTTGTGAATATCAAAGTTGATATTTTTTTTACTTGTACCTTTTTTGTTTGATGCGGTTTGTTTCTATACTTGTATGTTTTACTTGTGTTTACATGTTTTGCTTCTTTATCCTTTTTATTGTTCTCGTCCTTTAGCTGGCCGTAGCCTTTAGGTTGAATAGCCTTGGGCCATATCGTCCCTTTGTTTATGTAGGGCGAGTGTGTCTCTTAGTTGAGATGTGGTTGTGACGACCCAAAGGGTCATCACCTGTTTTCTCTCTCATTCCGTGCTTCCGAGGCCTTGAAAAACCTCATTTTTACTTGCCTCGATTTGCGTGCGCAGTCCGGGCGCGTAGCCGGAAAGCTTAAATGTGAATTCTGTGTAAAAATTGATGAACTTTGATATTAATATGATTAAAGTTGACTTGGGTCAACATTTTGGGTAAACGGACCCGGACCCGTAGAAAAATATGGGACTCGGGCGTATGCCCGGAATCGAAATCCGAGGTCCCGAGCCCGAGAAATGAATTTTTTTGTGAAATTGTTTTTCTGAAATTATTAAGAAAATTGGAAATTAAAATTTATTAAAAGACTGTGGTATTGGGTTCGTATTTTGGTTCCGACGCCCGGTACAAGTCTTATATATGTTTTAAGCGCTTTCTGTGAAGTTTGGTTGAAATCGGATGTCATTTGACGTGTTCCGGACCTAAAACTCTATGTTTGAAAGTTTATGAAGTTAGAATGAAAAAATGATGATTTTGAGGTTTGATTCATTGATTTTAATGTTGTTTTGGCGATTTGATCTCTCGGTTAAGTTCGTAGGAGGTTGTTGAGTTAGTGTGTATGTTTGGTTAGGAGCCCCGAGGGCTCGGGAGTGATTCAGAGGTGGTTC
>NW_017675529.1:11894-17887 GCF_001879085.1 Nicotiana attenuata | reverse complement strand
ACCACGTGATGTTATGAAATGGGATCGAGTGGTACGCCTACCACGTGATGTTGTGAAATGGGGATCGAGTGGTAGGCCTACCACGTGATGTTATGAGAGTACGGTGTATAGGCATGGTGACGAGTATCTATACACTGGTGTCGAGCATGACCGTGAGTCCTAAATTGCTAAATTATCGAATTCTTAATTGTTGTCTATGAGGACTTGGTTGGAAATCTTTAACACTGAGCCAGTAATTGTTGAGACTGAGTATTGATTTAATTGTGTTAAGTAGAAATTGAATAAGTTTGGTTATAGCTGGATCTCCCTTGCCGGGATAGTTTATTATATTATCTTGTTCCCTTGCTGGGATGTTTATTATATTATCTTGTTCCCTTGCCGGGATTATTTTGTGTATTGTGTTGAAAGAAATGGGATCGTGTGGCACGCCGACCACGAGATATTATGAAATGGGATCGAGTGGTACGCCTACCACGTGATGTTGTGAAATGGGATCGAGTGGTACGCCTACCACGTGATGTTATAAAATGGGATCGAGTGGTACGCCTACCACGTGATGTTATGGAATGGGATCGACTGGTACGCCTACCACGTGATGTTATGAAATGGGAGCGAGTGGTACGCCTACCACGTGATATTATGAAATGGGATCGAGTGGTACGCCTACCACGTGACATGAGGAGATGGGATTGTGTTGCACGCCTGCAACGAGAGAATATTGAACAAGTGAAAGTGGTTTGTTTTCCCTTATTCTGTGTTAGAAGAAATCAGATGTAGTTTCTTCTATTATTCTTGATAATCTGTTTTATCTACTACCCCATAAGCATGTTCCCCTCCCAGTTTTAACTATTTACTTTCCGCTATTATGTTGTTGTACTTGTATATATATCTGCACAGGTTTATCTGGTAGTCTGGTCTAGCCTCGTCACTACTTCGCCGAGGTTAGGCTAGGCACTTACCAGCACATGGGGTCGGTTGTGCTGATGCTACACTTTGTGCATCTTTTTGCACAGATCACGGAGCCGGAGCACCTTTTGGATAGCAGTAGTTGATTGGGAGCTGAATTCAGTCTAGAGATTTTGAGGTAGCCTTGCTGACGTCCGCATGGCCCGGAGTCTTTTCTATCTTTGTCATTCGTTTGTTATCCTTGTACCGGAACAAACAGTATTGTGTTTTATTCAGACCTTGTGTTCAGCTTTCTATAGATGTTCGTGAGTTAGTGACTCCAGTTTGGGTAGAGGTTGTAATTGAATTTCCGCACTTGTTTTTAGTTTATTTATATTTAAAACTTCCGCTTTTATATTAAATGTCTCATTGCCTTAATATTGTCGATGTTTGCCTAAAAGGTTAATAATTAATTGGCTTGCCTAGCTCCTAATAGCAGGCGCCATCACGACTCCCGACGGTGTTAAATCCGGGTCGTGACAGTGGTCGAGGACCGATAGGTGTTATTCGAGATCGGTCAAAATTAACCGGTCATTAAGTCGTGGCCGAGGGCCGATAGGTGTTGTTCGATATTTGGTGAACTTAACCTTTCGTTAAGTTATGGCCGAGGGCCGGTAGGTGTTGTTAGAGCTTGATCGAACTTAACCTTTCATTAAGTTGCAGCTAATGGCCCGATAGGTGTTGTTCGATCTTGGTCGAACCTAATATTTCATTAAGTTGTGGCCAAGGGCTGATAGGTGTTATTCGAGCTTGGTCGAACTTAACCATTCGTTAAGTTGTGGCCGAGGGCTGGTAGGTATTTTTTCGAGCTTAGTCAAACTTAACCTTTCATTAAGTTGTGGCCGAGGGCCGATAGGTGTTGTTCGAGCTTGGTCGAACTCAACATTTTGTTAAGTTGTGGCCGAGGGCCGGTAGGTGTTTGATCGAGCTTAGTTGAACTTAACCTTTCGTTAAGTTGTGTCCGAGGGCTGGTAGATGTTGTTCGAGCTTGGTCGAACATAACATTTCATTTGATAAATTTCGATAAACGTAAATTTGTACGACTTGGAGAAAGTTAAAAAATTTGGGTGTTGGCAGGCGTTCCAGTCCTAGTCCTAGTATATCTAGTGCCTTCATTGGTTGACTTGGAAAATCTTGAGGAGTCGGGCAATGAAAAAATCAGTCTGTCCTCATACATTCAAACTCGAAGTGTCCCTCCTGTCGCCTCGTTAAAAATCTCCTTGAGAAAACCTTAATGGGACAAAACTCAAGTGAGGAGAAAAAGAGTACGACTTGGGGGACACTTCTTATTTTCTAGAAGTTGAAGTACTTGAGGTGGCTGATACTCCAATTGTTTGGTAATTGTTTTCCTTCCATTGTCTCTTGTTGGAACGAACACTTGTTTGCTTTGCGTATAATTTTGTATGGTCCATCCCTATTGGTTCACAATTTGCCTTCTCGTGGATCCCTGTTTGCTTGGGTTTTGGCTTTGAGTACGTATTCCTCGATCTTGAGCGCTCGGACCTTTGCTTTTTTGTTGTAGTAGCGTTTCGCATGTTGTTTTTCGGTGACAATCCTTATGTATGCCATATCTCTTCGCTCGTCGACCTCATTGAGCTCTTGTCTCCTACTTCGCCGTTGCTGGTGCCGCATTCATAGGAGTACCTTAGGTTGGGTTCTCCGACCTCGATCGGTATAACTGCTTATGTTCTGTAGACCAGTGAATAGGGTGTTTCTCATGTGCTTGTCTTCGGTGTGGTCATGTACGCCCATAATACTTCTGGGAGTATTTGTGGCCACACTCCCTTGGCTTTTTCAAGTTTCTTCTTCATAATATTTAATATAGACTTATTGGTTGATCCTTCCTGCCCGTTGCCTGCTGGGTGATAAGGAGTTGAAAGTATCCTCTTAATATGACATTTCTCACAGAATACGGTGGTTTTCTTTCTCGTGAACTAGGGCCCGTTGTCGCGGCTTATTTCCTTGGGTAGTCCGATCGGCAGATGATATTTTTCCACATGAAGGCGATTACCTCTTGTTTGCGTACTTGGGCGAATGCTCCTGCTTCCACCCATTTAGAGAAATTGTCAACTAAAACAAAGAGAAATCATACATTACCTCGCCCCAACGGGAGTGGACCCACGATGTTCATTCCCTATTTGATGAATGGCTATGCTAAGGTGACCGAATGAAGGTGTTTGCCCGCTTGGTGAATTATTGGGCCGTTCTAACATTGCTCGCATTTCTTTACAAATTCTGAGGCGTCCTTCTTCATAGTGGGCTAGCAGTACCTGGCCCGTATGAGATACCTAACGAGTGCTCGATTACCAGAATGAGCGCCGCAGTGGCCTCCATGTACTTCTTCGAGAACGCACTGGGTTCGGTTCGGACCTAAACATTTTGCTAGGGAGCCGCCATATGTTCTCTTGTATAAATCGTTATGAAGGAGGCTGCATTTGGCCGCTTGCACTCTTAGTTTTTTAGCTTCCTTTTTGTCGTTTGGGAGGTGCCATCCTGCAAGTAGGTGATAATACAATTGCGCCAATCCCAAGTTAAAACTTACAGATTTTACCTCGATTTGGTCTCGTGACGAGTTGAGGATATGGACTACGCTTTTATCCTCGGTCATGATGCTTCTGGTGGCGGCGACCAATTTGGCAAGGCCATCTGCTTCGATGTTTTAGGCTCGTGGGATCTGGTCGAGCTGGCAATCGTCGAAATTGTGCAACAACTTACATATCTCGGCTTGATATTTTCGCAATGCCTTCTCATGGTGTCTTAGGTTTGACTACCATTACTTTTATGCCCACGCCTCATTTGCCGGTTTCTTCCCCGCGTGATCCTGCTAGTCAGGTTGATGGCTCACCTTCGATTGCATCCCTGAGCTATCATAGTATCCAGCATGATGGTTCATCTTTTGTGCCTCAAACATCGTCCACTCATCATCTCCATCATCATTCACTCCAAGTATATCGAACTTGGATATTGGAGGCTGTCGTGCAGCTTCATCCCTATCTACCTATACTTCTTCAGTTGCTGCCACCGTGAGACAGTATACTGTAGGGACTGTACAGTACGATTCTCTTCATTGGCTGATTATCGTTCCCCATGGCGACGAGTGAGTTTTCCTTTATTTTCCTTTTAAAATCTTTCAATAAAATTGTGCATAGAATGAATTTAATGAATATTTATTTATATATTAAATTTAATGCAGGTTTTTGTCATCCTATCGGGCCACACATATGGTGGTAAAATCTATAAAGCCATTTTTTCATTGAGCAGTGGAATTTCTGGAAAGAGATATCATACCAGATCAGAATGAATATGTGAATAATTTAAGGTAATAATAAATTAAATTTTATTAATACTTATCCTCATTCGTCTAATGTTATTAATTCCTTTTTCCAGGTTAGGTGCATATGGCAGCGTGCACTTGAAAATGAGGTGAATGTTAACTTCGAGAAGAGAAACACAAAAGCGGATAAAAGATTCACATCATGTTGCTAGGAGAGGTGGAACCAAGCCTGGTTGGATATGTGAAGATGTCTGGAATCAGTTCTTGGCGAAGTGCAACACCGCTGAATGGAAAAAGTAGAGCGAACAAGCAAAGTTAAACAGAGTTTCTAGTAAGGGTGGAGCGTTGCATACTGGGTGTTGAATTAGTTTTGCGGCCCATCTTTTGACTTTAAATTCTATGTGCATACTTGTAAAACTAAGAAATATTTTATAATAAAATTACCAATCTCAAATGATGGGTCACAAAACTAATTGAACCTCCAGTATGAAACGCTCCACCCTTACTAGAAGTTCTAAATTTGCTTGTTCGCTCTACTTCTTCCATTTAACGGTGATACACTTCGCCAAGAGCTGATTCCAGACATATTCACGTATCCAATCAGGCTTGGTTCCACCTCTCCTAGCAATATGATGTGAATCACACACACACACACATGGGGGATATGACTCATGTTGAGGTCTTTTCGGAGACCCACAAGTAGAAGAAGAAGTAGGACGACACAAGAGAAGGTGGGTTGAACTTCGTGCTTCAGAGATATTTGTATGATCCTAGCTCCAACTCTATACTATTTTTTTAGGATTATTTTATTTATATAACGTGTCATTTTTATTTCAGGAAAAGTATCAGAATGATCTTAATGAATGGTGACAAACTCAGCCTGCCCTGGAGGATATGACTGCAATATGGACACGGGCAGCAGGTGACGTGAATAAAGGTATAGATGTTATGTAAAATTATCTATTTTAGTATTAGTTTGAAAGTTGTGTGTTTGTTTTCTTACTCATTTTACTTTTTTTTCTTTGTTTCTCGTAAAAATAAATAAAGGTCGAGTCTACGGACTTGGAGTACAGCCATCCTCCGATCGTCCAACAGCATTATTCGCTGGTGCATTAGTTTTCCAAGAAGACATGGAAGCTATACGTCAAAAAAAGGATCAAATGTCGCAAGAATGAAACGCAACTCAGGCTTTCTCAAGAAACTGTTAAAAAAGAAAAGCAAGAAAGGCAGTCAACCTGCAATAGAGGAATCTGAGTCTGACGAGTAGACTGAGTCTGATAAATAGGAGTAGCTATTTGAATGTGGAGGTTATATTTTAGACTTGAAGATAGAGATATGTTTAAATTATGAATGTGAGTTAGTATTTTGATAATTGGTGTTTGATTGCTTGGTTGTTTGGTTTGTTATAAATATTAGTGTTTTGTTTGTTATAATTTGGTTTGTTATAAATATTGGTGTTTGGTTTGTTGTAAATATTGGTGTTTCGTTTGTTATGATAAATGGTGCATGATAAATTAGGTGTTTGGTTGGTTGTTTTATTTGGCAGGTGGTATAGTGAAAAATACAACAGAATTCTGCTAAATTTTTTCCAGATTTGGGGTTGATTTGCAACCAAATCAGTCGTAAATCTTCCCAGAAATTTTTCAGATTGGCGGCCGATTCGGTCGCAAATTATGAATTTCTGAATTTATTAATTAATTTATTCTCAAAATTTACGGCAGTTTCGGTCAAAGAATTTAAATAAATATTAATCTTATTACTTAATTTTCCGTCC
>NW_017675529.1:0-11869 GCF_001879085.1 Nicotiana attenuata | reverse complement strand
CCAGAAAACAGAATAGTTTACGGGTTGAACTCAAATTTCTCACGAGCTCTCTTCTTCCCCAAGCTCTACGGACTCCATTGAGCCCCCATTCTTCAAGGACTATTTGGGTAAGTTAATTTTGCCCACCTATTTCCTTCATCTGTCCTTCCAGTCAAATTAATGAGTTTCTAAGCTAAATCATGTTAATCTGGGTTGGAAATTGGGGAAAAGGGATTAGAATTAGGCTTTCAATATTCTTTTGATTTAACCTCCATTTTGGGGTCGAATTTGAAAACAAGATTGTATATCCGGGCTCGTGCGGGGAAATTGGCGGTGATTGAAATTGTTCGAAACTCGAGGTTTGAACCAAGCGGGGCGCCCGGGTCGATTTTTTTTGGAATTTTGGAAGAAAGCTAGGAAAACTATATTAGGCATTGGGTTTTGATCTTTAGCTTATTACTACTAATATTATAAAGGTCATAGGTTCATAGATTTGACTGAGTGAGCTGTGAGCCGAATTGAGGGGTAAAGCACTTAAACCTAGAGGCTTGATGTTGAGTTGGAGCATTCGAGGTAAAGTGTTGGTCGTAAACTTTGCTGGGGGAAATAGGAGTTAGAGTCTTAGATTGATAAATTCGCTATCTTTAGCGAGTACGGTGTGATAGGCATTGGTGACGAGTATACTATACACTGGTGAAGCGTCCGAGCGATGAACCGTGAGTTAACCTAAAAATGTGTAAATTATCGAATTCTTATGATTGTTGTCTATGGAGGACATGGTTGGAAATCTTTACCACTGAGCCAGATTAATTGTTGATGACTGAGTATTATTTAATTGTGTTAAGTAGAAATTGAATAAGTGGTTATAGCTGGATCATCCTCTCTGCCGGGATAGTTTATTATTATTAGTACTTGTTCCCTTTGTGGGATATTATATAATATATTTATCTTGATTCCCTTGCCAGGATATATGTGGTATTGTGTGAGTGAAAGAAATGGAAATCTGTGGCAAACGCCAGAGACCACGAGATATATGAAATTGGAATCGAGTGGTACGCCTACCACGTGATATGTTGTGAAATGGGATCGAGTGTACGCCTACCACAGTTGATGTTATAAAAATGGGATCGAGTGGTACCGGCCTACCATCGTGGATGATATGGCAATGGGATCGACTGTTACGCACTACCACGATATTGATTGTTATCTGAAAATGAGGAGCGAGTGGTACGCCTACCACGTGATTTATGAAATGGGATCGAGCTGGTACGCCTACCACGTGGAATGAGGAGATGGGATTGTGTTGCACGCGTGCACGAGGAGAAAAATTGAACAAGTGAAAGTAGGTTTGATTTTCCCTTATGCTGTGTTAAGAAGAAATCAGGATGTAGTAATTCTTTCTATTATCTTTGATAATCTGTTTATCTACTACCCCATAAGATAGTTCCCTCCCAGTTTAACATTTACTTTCCGCTATTATTGATTGACTGTACATGAGTTATATATAAAGGTTCGATCTGCCAAAAAACACAGGTTTATCATGGTGAGTCTGGGTCTTAGCCTCGTCCACTACTTCGGAGGGTTAGGCTATCGGCACTTACAACAGCACATGGGGCGTCGGTTGTGCTGATTGCTACACTTTGATGCATCTTTTGCACAGATCACGGAAGCCGGAGCACCTTTTTTGTAGATCACATACAAGTAAGTTGATTGGAGAATGCTGATCAAGTCTAAGATTTGAGGTAACCTATGCGGACGTCCGCAGGCCCGGAGTCTTTTAACTATCTTTGGTCATCGTTTGTATACCTATTGACCGGAACATAACAGTTACTGTGTTTATATTCAGCACCATTGTGTTTCAGCTTTCTATAGATGTCTGAGTTAGTGACTCCAGATGGGTAGAGGTTGTAATTCGGAATTTCCGGCACTGTTCTCTTAGCGTTGATATAATTTTAAACATTGCCGCATTTAATTAAATTGTACTCATTGCCTTAATATTGTCGATGTTTGGCCTAAACGAGTTAATAATCTAATTAGACTTGCCTACTCCTAATAAGCGAGCGCCATCACGACTCCCGACGCGGTGTTAAATCCGGTAGTTCGTTGACAGTAGGTCGAGGACCGAGAGGGTTATTCAGTAGATACAAGGTCAAAAAATAACCGGTCATTAGTCGTGACAGGGCCGATAACGGTGAATGTCGATATTTTGAGTGGAACTTAACACTTTCGGTTAGAGTTCGATAGCCAGGGCCCGGTAGGGTGTTGTCTAGAGCGAACTTGATCGAAATTAACCTTTTCATATGAAGTTGCAGGACTAATGGCTCCGATAGGTGTCTTGTTCGATCTTGGATTGAACCTAATATTTTCAGTTAATTGTGGGCCAAGCGGTGATAGGTAGTATATTACGAGCTTGGTCGAAATATAACCAATTCGTTAAGTGTGGCCGAGGGCTGGGTAGTATTTTTGTCGAGCTTAGTCAAACTTAACCGTTTTCTATTAAGTATGTGCGGCGAGACCAGATAGTGTTGTATCGAGCTTTGCGAAGCTCAACATTTGTTAAGATTGTGGCCGAGGGCCGATAGGATGTTATCAGGCTTAGTTGAACTTAACCTTTGGTTAAGTTGTTGTCCGAGGGCTGGGAGAGTGGTGGTGTTCGACGGGCTTCGGTAAGCATAACATTTCATTGATAAATTTCGTAAAACGTACAATTTGTAACGGACTTGGAGAAAAGTTAAAAATTGCTGATATTGGCAGGCGTTCCAGATCCTAGTTCCTAGTAATATCTAGTGCCTTCATTGGTTGACTGGAAAAATCTTGAGGAGGTCGAGGGCAATGAAAAAATCAGTCTGCCCCATACATTCAGAACTCAGAAGTGTCTCCTTGTCGCCTCGTTAAAAATCTCCTAAAGAAGAAACCTTAATGGAGCAAACTCAATAAGGAGGAGAAAAGAGTACGACTTGGGGAGGACACTTCTTTTTTCTAGAGAGTTGAGAGTACTTGAGGGTGGCTGATACTCCAATAGTGTCTGGTAATGTTCCATTCCATTGTCTTCATTGATGTGGAACGAACAACTTGTTTTAGCTTTTGCGTATAATATTTGGTATGTCCTCATCCCTTTGGGTTTCAACAATTTGCTTCTCGTGGGATCCCTGTTTGCTTGGGTTTTGGTGTTGAGTACGTATTCCTCGATCTGAGCCGCTCGGACCTTTGCTTTTTGTTAGATTAGTTAGCGTTTGTCGCATGTTGTTTTTCGGTACCAATCCGTTATGTATGCCATATCTCTTCGGCTCGGTCGACCTTCATTGAGCTCTTGTCTCCTTACTTCGCCGTTGCTGGTGCCGCATCAGTAGAGTACCTTAGATTGGGTTCTCCGACCTCGATCGGTATAACTGGCTTATGTTCTGGTAGACCAGTGCAATAGGGTGTTTCTCATGTGCTTGTGCTTTCCGTGTGGGTTCATGTACGCCACTAATACTTCTGGAAGTATTTGTGGCACGACAGTCCCTTGGCTTTTTTCAAGTATTCTTCTCATAATATTAATATAGGACTTATTGGTTGATCCTTCCTGCCCGTTGCCCTGGTGAATATAGAGTGAAAGTATCCCATTAATATTGACATTTCTCTCACAGAAATACGGTGGGTTTCTTTCTCGTGAACTTAGGGCCCGTTGTCGCGGCTATATTTCCTTGGATAGTGCCGATCGGCAGATTATCTTTCCACATAATGAAGGCGCAATTAACCTCTGTCTGGCGTACTTGGAGCGACCATGCTCCTGCTTCCACCCATTTAGAGAATTGTCAATTATAACAAGAGAAAATCCATACCATTACCTCGGCCTCCGACGGGAGTGGACATCCAGCGAATGTTCATTCCCTATTATGAATGGCTAGGTGAGGGTACCGATGGGAGGTTTCTTAATGACGAATGTAAGGTCGTTTGCCCAGCTTGGTGAATGATATTATGGGCCCTGTGTCTACATTGCTCGCATTTCTTTGTACAAATTCTGAGCGGCGTCCTTACTTCATAGTGGGCTAAGCCAGTACCTGGCCCGAGTGGATGAATAGCCTAAACGAGGTGCTCGATTACCAGAATGAGCGCCGCAGTGGCCTCCATGTACTTCTTCGAGAACGCACTGGGTTTCGGTTCGGACCTAAACATTTTTGCTAGGGCAGCCGCATATGTTTCTCTTGTTATAAAATCGGTTATTGAAGGAGCTGCATTTGGCCGGCTTGCACTCTGTAGTTTTTTTAGCTTCCTTTTGTCGTTTGGAGGTGGCCATCCTGCAAGTAGGTGATCAATTACAATTGCGGCCAATCCCAAGTTAAAGACTTACAAGATTTACCTCGATTTGGTCTCGTGACGAGTTGAGGATATGGACTGACGCTTTTATCCCGTCGGTTCATGGATGCTTGCTGGTGGCGCGCGGACCAAATTTGGGAGCGAAGGCCATCTGCTTTCGATGTTTTAGCTCGGTGAGGATCTGGCCGAGCTGGCAATGCGTCGGAAATGTGTGCAACAACTACATATCTCGGCTTGTATATTTTCGCAATTGCCTTCTCATGGTGTCTTAGGTTGACTACCATTACTTTATGCCCACGCTGCATTTGCCGGTGTTCTTGCCCCGCGTGATCCTGCTAGTCAGGTCGTTGATGGCTCACTCGATTGCATCCCTGAGCTATCATAGTAGCCAGCATGATGGTTCATCTTGTTGTCGTCAAACATCGCTCCACTCTCATCGTCCATCATTCATTTCACTCCAGTATACGAACTTAGGATATTGGAGGCTGTCGGTTGCGCTTCATCCCAATCTTACCTATACTTTTAACATTGCTGCCACGTGAAGCAGTATTACTGTAGGGGACTGTACAGTGTCATTTTCTTCATTGAGCTGCATTATCGTTTCTCCATTGGCGACGAGTGAGTTTTCTTTTAATTTCCTTTTAAAATCTTTTCAATAAAATTTGCATAGAATGGAATTTTAATGAATATTTATTATTTATATATTAATTTAATGCAGGTTTTTGTCATCCTATCAGGCCAAACATATCCTGTGGTTAAAATCTATGTAGCCATTTTTTATGAGCCGTGGAATTTCTGGGAAAGAGTATTTCATTACCAGAATCGAATGAATATGTGAACAATTAAGGTTAATAATAAATTAAATTTTATTAATACTTATCCTCATTCGTCTAATGTTATTAATTCCTTTTTTGCAGGTTAGGTGCAATATGGCAGCGTGCCTGAAAATGGAGCGTGAATGTTAACTTCAGAAAAGAAAAACACAAAAGCGGGATAAAAGATCTTATACTTGTGGCTTATGTTTTCCATTCCAGTTTGCTATTGCAAATATTAATAACTGGAAAAGATGAATGGAATTTTACCCTTCTTAATATATATGAACTTTTTTTATGCACTAAATCATCTTCTATAAATATGATTTTAAAAGGGCAATTTAACCATCTGGAATACATTGTAGAATGGAATCAGTTCAAGTAGTATACTATATAAATAATATTTATACAACTTATATATATATATAATATATATATATATATATATATATATATATATATATATATATATATATATACACATTATTAGAATATATCTCAAGTGAATGAAGAAAACAAGAGGAGAAGAGACGACGAAATTTAGAAATATAACATAAGAGGAAATTAGTTTAGCTGTTCCATGGATTAGTGCCTCATTTAATTGGTAACATAATTTATACAATATGCTATGTGAAAAAGTCTGGCCATTTTGGAATAAACAACAAATGATATTATTTTCTTAAATATTTTTAAAAAAAATGCTTAGCCCATTTTCTCTTCGAAGATAAACTAGGCCCATTTTTTTTCCCTAATGACCCATTCAAGTCAAGCTCAGCCCAAGTTGACAACCCAATTTCCAAAGGGTGATTTGGCACAATAGGAATATTTGGTGTGTCACTATTTAATTTTTTTGACCCCAGGGCCACCATTAGGCCAAAAATTTTAAGTTTAATAAGGTGTTTGCCCCTCGCATGCTTTACGTTGCAAACACTTTTTTTGACTTTAAAGGTTATCTATGGGACAAGCAAGGGGTTCCAAAAATGAAGCCATTCACATTTTCACGATTGTTGAGATGAATTTCCTAATTTTGCACGTGGCTACGATATTCATAGGCGAATCCAGCCTTTTAATATCGGAATTCAACTGAACCCCTAACAAAAAGTTATGCATAAAATTTATGCGTAAATTTTTTTCCTAAAATTACGATAAAATAGTTAAATATGAATTTCATAATGTTTAAAATAAATATGGAATTTATATAAGAACGTTTTAAGAGCTGAACACGCTTAGTGAATTTAAATTCTAAATCGCCTCTGACAGTATTGACGCGAACAGGGAAACCAGTTTTGCAAAACTATAATAGAACTAGAAATGTCACTGGAAAGTTATCATCTGTTTTCTTCTTCTTCTTTTCGTGGGATATGTAGCTTCTATATATGTAATAAAAATAAATGTTTTGTGAATAGAAAAATAGAAATAAGAACAGGAGTGATTTACTACTACGTGGTTGAAGTAGAAACTTGGCAAAAGTTTATATTGGGGAAAGGTATCTGGTCGGTTGAAAACTTCTCTTCTGGGAAAATGGAACCCCCAACCCTATGATCCACAACAAAAAAATCCAATCCCCCCAAAAACCCCCAGATAATTTGTCAAAGTAGAACCAAGCCTATTTAAGACCATTGGCTCATCACCCAAAATCTATGTTATTCACACTTTAGGGAATGATCAAGACCAAAATCCTCTACCAATGAATCAGGATTGATCAATTCAACTGATTCAATCACTCTTTGTCAATCTCAGCAGGCATCAATTATATCCCTTTCCGCTAAGGATAAAGGCACGCGGTCTATGAGCCATGGAAGAACTCTATCATAATCAAACTTAGTTGGGCAAAACGCTGCTACATCACTATCTAAAGAAAAATATTCAAGAACTATTGGAAGCCAACGGAGATTTCCAATTGATTGAATCTTGGGAATGGACCTTACTACATCTTAAATTCAGAAGAAAGAGAATATGGAACAAGCAATGCATCAAGGCCCTTGGTTCATAAACGGCATTTTCTCTCCATCATTAAACCAAATTTTGTTGCAACTCAGGAAAAGGTCACTAAATCAGCTGTTTGGATTAGACTTCCTCAATTATCCACCGAATTTTATGATGGCAAAATTTTGGAAAAAATTGGTAATGCAATTGGTCGATTACTCAAAATTGACGTTTGCACATCAACAACCCTCCGTGGTCGTTATGCAAGACTATGTGTAGAATTACCCCTTGATATGCCAGTCCAACCTTTTATCTATGTTGGTCATCACAAACAAACAATTCATTATGAAGGGGAAAATTTCCTTTGTACAAAATGCGGCAGATTGGGACATATAACACAAAAATGTCCCTTCTATTTTCACAATAACAAGGACGGCCCGAATGAAGACTCATGCAAGGAATTACCATACTCAAATGCAGGAGATACAGAAGGATGGACAACAGTTTCCTTTTCAAAAAAGAAAAAACAGGCTACAAAAAACAACCCAAAGCAACCCAATCCGAATAAGCAAGGATCTGGTCCAGGTATTCCTGTTAAGCTTTTCAATGCTACCACGGGTAAGTATTTGGATACTAAGTTGTTACAATACAAAACAAAGAATGTTAATTATTCTACATCTTCTACTCATTCTCTGCTTAAGGATCAAACTAATTTGCCTACAAAAAACAACTACTCTATCCTAGATGACCAGCAAATGGTATTGGAAAAAACCACTAATGACAACAATAATCAAAATTCGTTAAAAATAAAAATCATGCTAGTGAACAAATGTCATAATTTACTACTAATATTGACATGGTGTCAACAAACGTGTCAAACACCTCTAGTCCTACAAAACAAATGGCTAAGGTGGCCATGCAAGATAACTTAGGGAAGGACAATATTACCCCTACTAAAAATCAAAACACTACTACTAACACTACCTTCCTTAGTAGTGAGTTTAGTAACCAACCACTAGTTAACCACAACCCCAAGCAAAATCTTACACCAAGATCCGCTTATCAACAACTACCAAAGCATGTTATCCAAATGGCTATTAACGTACAAAACTCTTGCCAAATGGACATCAACCCTCTACACGCAATGGAATCGGAAGGCCAACCTATAAACACCTCCATTGGGGACACAAAAAACCTACAAAAGTTTTTTCCAATCATTAGCCCTTCAACCAATCCTCAACAATTACCCAAGAGTCACCCTCCCACGCCTGACTTAAGTTCAATTAATAGCGCAGAATCTATCCAAAATGCCATCCATTGCCTCAACCAGTCGGAGAAGACAAAGACTTCTCCAAATCCTTTGCCAAACCAGACTAATAATGGAAAATCTACCACTCCCTCACCCTCAACCAGTAAATCCCCAAATAATCTATGTCCAGCCACCTCAAGCACAAAACTACCAACCAGTGTCATGGATGGAGATGGGTCTCATGGGCCATGCATGCTCTTTCAACATCCGAGTAAATGGCCAGAACACTGTGATCATCCTCCACGACACTCAGTACCTAGCACAATTGGTAACGGAGGGGATGAGGTTGGCTATGAACAACTACTTGAATCAAGCCTGGCTAAACAACATACTTCAACCTTTAGCCCCGTCAGTAAACCCTCAGTTATTCCATGCAATGAGAAACCAATGGAATCTCCCCCCCCCCCCATCTCAATCCAATGTATCCCCAGGATGCCCTAATGGATATGCCCTTCTTCATACCGGAGAACATCTCCCAACTGAACCCCATCTTTCTGCCATGGGAACAACCACAACCAGCCTAGGAACCTCCAACACCACCGTTGCCTCCCTCACCACCACACAATCCAGTAAATGCTCAAGACCCAGTGGAAGAAAATGGAAGAGGAGGAAGAGCCACTGAACCTTCTCTTAGAACGAGTCCTAGAAATCTCAAGGCTAGACGGGGTAAAAGTGTTTCTCTTTTCGGAGGGGCAAGAGAAGAGGCATGTTCTCAGTTGCCCATTGGCATTACACAAATGCTCGATGGACATAAGACCCCCATAGGATCCAACCATAGGAAATCGAGCAATGATCCTTGTACCATCTCTTCGGAGGAACCCTGTGATGGGGGAAGTAAGGGAGAATGGGAACCCAGCCAACCAAAGCCTTAATTTATCCATGAATAGACCTACAAACATTATCATTCGAAACATTAGGGGAGGCAACAATGATACTTTTAGAAGGAACTTCAGGGACATGGTGGACACTCACAGGCCATGTTTGGTAGCTTTGCTAGACACTAGGATGGGTAATCACTTGGAGTTGTTGGATGATTACGGTTTCACAGTTTGTGGAAGTACCAGCGGAGGGTCAGGCTGGATGGATTGTAGTGCTCTACAATCATGAAGTAGTCGCAGTGCAAACTTCATACGTAGTGATCAAGAGATTCATGCCACTATTCAGGTAAACCCTATCCGCCAAAAAATGGCTTCTTAGTATTGTTTATGCTAGCACTAACATTTTACATCGTAACAATATGTGGGACAGTATTCAAAGAATTAGCGATAGTTTTAAAGGACCTTGGCTTTTAGGAGGGGATTTTAATGATATTTTTAGCTCAAACGAAAAATATGGTGGTAATCATATTAGAGATAGTAGGGCAAAATTCCTTTGGTCAAAAGTTAATTACTACAATTTAATTGATTTAGGTTACAAAGGATATAAATATACTTGGTCCAATCTTAGTCATAAAAATAGGGGTTTGATTAAGGAAAGATTGGACAAGGTGTTTGGTAATGAGGATTGGATTAATTTATTTCCTAAAAGCTCCGTTATTCATTTACCTAGAACTCACTCGGACCATAACCCTATATTAGTAGAATTAATCCCCAAAAGAAATACCCTTCATAAACTGCCCTTTCGACTAGAAACCTACTGGTGCAAACACCCCTCCTTCAATACACTAGTTCAAGATAACTGGTTCAGTAATGACTACATTAGGGATAGTAAATCCTTTAACGACAAAGTTATACACTGGAAACATAGAACTTTTGGTGATATCATGGGAGAAAAATGAAAAATATTAGCCCAGATTCATGGGATAGAAAATTCGAAACACTTCCCTCATAGTATTTTTCTACAAGAACTTCATTCTAACCTCATTAAAGAATTCAACGATTTATTGCTAATAGAGGAAGACTACTGGAAATTAAGGTCGAGTATTCTTTGGTTTAATGAGGGAGATGCCAATACTAAGTTTTATCGCATAATGGCCACTAATAGGAAAAGAAGGAATAAGATCAACTTTTTCAAAGATAATGAAGGAAATTGGATTAATGACCCTAATCTAGTGACCTCCCATGTTTGTAAGTACTTTTCAACTATTTTTACAACCTCTCACGGTAACTCTAGTAGAACTAGTCACCTAGTAAATGTCTCTCAACATGCCCTAGCTCTACATAGTCTTGATAAACCTCTTTTAGATATTGAGGTCAAAAATATCATTTTCTCCTTCAAGCCTTTTAAGGCACCTGGACCAGATGGTCTACACCCATTCTTCTTCCAAAAGTACTGGAGCTTATTAGGTCACTCTGTCACAAAGTTGTGTCATGACATCTTTGAATCCCAAGAGATCCCCCATGAGCTTAACAAGACCTACCTGTGCCTAATCCCAAAAATTCCTAATGCCAATCACCTAAATAATTTTAGACCAATTGGACTATGCAATACTGTCTATAAGGTCATTACCAAAATTCTTGTAAATAGACTTAAGCCTTTCCTTGACAACTTATTTGCCCTTATCAAGCCAGCTTTATTAAGAATAGGAGAGCTTTTGACAATGCCATAATCATACAAGAGATTATTTCAAAAATTCACAAGCAAAAAGGGAAACAAGGTCATATGATTCTCAAAATTGACCTTGAAAAAGCGTTTGATCGATTAGAATGGTCATTTGTGTACCATACCCTCAACTACTTCAATTTTCTTCCTAAATTCAAGAAAATCATATTAAGTTGCATCTCTACAAGCTCTATATCTATTTTGGTAAATGGCTCTACTACCAAGTTTTTTCAACCAAGCCGGGGAATTAGGCACGGAGACCCTATATCTCCTTATATCTTCATCTTATGTCTAGAAATGCTATCAAGATTCATAAACCACCAGGCAGATACTAGAAACTGGGACCCTATTACCTTAGGAAAAAAGGCCCTTCCTTCTCTCAGATGTTCTTTGCTGACGATCTAACCCTAATGGCTAAATCCAACCTTAAATCAAGCCACACCATTAAAAAAGGTTTAGATCTTTTTTGTACTCTCTCAGGGCAATCTATTAATACCAAAAAATATAAAGTCATCTTCTCCAAAAATTGCCAATTGTCTCTTACAAAGGATATTACCTGCATCCTTGATATAAATAAGACTGACTCTTTTGGGATCTACATGGGCTTTCCTATCCTAAATAAACAACCTACCCTTAAGGACTACCAATTTATAATTGACAAAATGAGAGCAAAACTTGCTACTTGGAAAGCTAAGTTCCTAAATATAGCTGGTCGAACTACTCTCTCCCACTCCTGCTTAAACACTATCCCAAATCACTATATGCAATATACTTTTCTCCCTATGAGTATTCTTAAAAAAATTGACAAGTTCCAAAGAGACTTTATATGAGGTAGTACTAGTGAGAAGCGAAAAATTTACTATATTAGTTGGTCTACGGTGTGCCAACCTAGAGATAAAGGGGGCTTGGGGCTACATAGGGCAAAAGACAAAAATGTGTGTACCTTGGCCAACCTAGCTTGGAGAGGCATAACCAACACTACTACTCCTTGGGCTAACCTCAT
>NW_017675528.1:32192-65248 GCF_001879085.1 Nicotiana attenuata | reverse complement strand
ACGTTAATAAATTTACTATAGTCCTGTCACGTAGTCATCAATTAGTTAGTATCTATATGCGGTAATCGTAAAACAAATACTTTAGGTACAAACTTATTTAGTATCAGTATAATCTACACAAACTCGCCACTTACCATTCTTTTTAGGTACTACAATAGTATTAGCTAACTAATTCGGATACTTTACCTCGCGGATGGACCCAGTTTTTAAAAGTTTTTGCACCTCATCTTGAATCACCTGATTTTTGAAAGATCCTTGCTTTCTTTTCTTTTGCTTGACAGGCGTGTATGATGGATCTTCATTTAACTTGTGGGTCATTACCTCCGGTGGTATACCTGTCATATCTGAATGGGACCAAGAAAAATAATCTGCGTTAGCTTTTAAAAATTCAATCAACTTACATTTCATTTTCGAGCTGAGGTTGATTCCAATGTAGACTTTTCTGTCTGGCCAATGTTCAAATAGCTCCACAGCCTCCAATCCTTCGATCGTTGTTTTAATATTCTCATTTTCCTCTGGTTCTTGGATGGTATCAGGCCTCGAGTCTACATCTGTTCGCTCATCCATAGTTGAGGCTTGTGTTGCAGCATCCTCAACTGGATTCTGTAATTGCTACTTTTCTTCGTTTATTGCGCTTGAATCTGCTATGGAATTAATATTCTGAGACGCTTGTTGGTCACCACGGATTTGCCGTATTCCCCATTGTGAAGGGAACTTGATAACTTGATGCAAAGTAGATGAAACAGCATCCATCTCATGAATCCATGGTTTACCAAGAATCATGTTATAAGCCATATCTATTTCTACCACTTGAAATTTGGTGTCTTTGACTACTCCTTCAGCGAATGTAGTGAGTATTATCTTGCCTTTTGTTACGACGATCGAGTAGTCAAAACCGGACAATGTATCAGCCTTGGGTATCAGCTTATCATCGGCTTGCATCTCATTTACCACTCTTAACAGAATGATATTCACGGAACTACCTGGATCAATCAAAACTCGTTTCACATTAGTGTCACGTACAAGTAAAGATATTACCAGTGCATCATTATGTGGGGTTAGCACGCCATCTGCATCTGCATCATCAAATGTAATACTATCTTCTTCCAAAACCTGTCGCACTCGCTTCCCGTGTGTAACTGTTATTTTTGACACCTTCCTCGCTGCCGTATATGTTACGCCATTGATCTCTTCTCCTCCATTTATGACATTAACCGTCCTTTTTGGTGAAGGGGGTTTTGGGGGCTCCGACCTATTTTTCATATATGCCTGCTTTCCCTTTTCACTAAATAATTTAGTTAAATATCCTTGTTTCAATAAATGTTCTACTTCACCTTGCAGCAATCTACAATCCGCCATTTTGTGACCGTGATCATTTTGAAATTTGCACCAAAAATCAGGATTTCGCCTGTTCGGGTTTGATCTCATTTCTTTTGGCCAGCGTACCTTGTCTTCCATGCTCCTTAAAACGGCCATCAACTCGGATGTGCTAACATTAAAACTATAACCGCCGATCTTTGCCTTCAAGCTTTTGTCATCATCCCGCATCTCTCGTGTATTTCGTTCTTTTCCGAACCTTGATGATGAACCTGACTCTCTATCTCTTGATCTATGATCTTACCTTGGGTTTTCCCATTTTGAACGTAAGTCTCTTCCTGCTGGTCCCATGTATGGCTCGTACCTATTTTTTCTGGACCTTTTTTCAGTTTCAGCTCGCCTTGAACTTACCCTTTCATCCCTTCAAGATTGAATGATGGTATCATCTTCTATCCGTAGCTTCGTGCTGTATCTGTTATAAACATCATTCCAAGTTGTTGCTGGAAATTCTCGTAGACTTTCCTTGAGTCTCCTCGTGGCTTCTGAACATTTTTCATTTAGATTATTGGCAAATGCCATAGCTGCCCAGTTATCTGGTACACGAGGCAACATTATCCTCTCACGCTGGAATCTGTCTACGAATTCCCTGAGCAGCTCCGTATCTCCTTGCTTTATTTTGAAAATGTCCTCCATTCTTTTCTCAACTTTTTGAGCTCCCGAGTGTGCTTTGATGAATGAATCTGCAAGTTCAGCAAAAGAATTTATAGAATTTTCGGGTAAAAGAGAATACCATGTTAATGCTCCCTAGTGAGTGTTTCTTCAAATTTTTTGACCAGTACTAATTCAATTTCTTGCTTGGTCAAGTCGTTTCCTTTTACACAGGTTGTGAATGTAGTATTGTGATCCCTTGGATCAGTTGTTCCATCATATTTTGGAATATCAGACATCTTGAATTTCTTCGGAATTGGTAGAGGAGCAGCACTTGGCTTCCAAGGTTGTTGTGAGTATTTGTCCATATCTATTCCCTTGATTATAGGTGGCACCCCAGGTATTTGCTCTATGCAGTCGCTCTGCTCCTTGAGCTATTTCTGCAAAGTTAGTACTAAATTTTGTAAATCAGAATTAACTAGGTTACCTGACCTTCCATCACGGGATTCGCTAGGAGTTCCTCCACTGCTAGAGTTAACGAGTCCTGAGCGAGGATTTTCTAAGGTGTTGTTGTTTAGAGTTGATGTTGGCAGCACAACTGGCAGCTGGTTAGCGAAGGCCTCAAGAGCATTGCTGACCTGTTGAGCGATTAACTTTTTCAAAGCTTCATTAATAGCCTCATCATTTTCAAACTGATCATTCACATTTGACCGAGATCCATCAGGAGTTCCTTCTCGAGATTGTCGAGGAGAATTTCGTGGGGAAGGGACCCGAGTTCCATCGCCTTGCAGATTCTCCTGGTGTTGATTGTCTCCTTGATTGTTGTCATTGACATTCGACATGATTGATTTGACGAAAAAGTCAATTTAGAAAGTAATAGATTATCAGATTTCCGGTAACGGAACCAATTTGTTTAACTTGAAAATAGGAAATTCGGGTCAAAGATTAATTTTTAGAAGACTCGGGTTACTGATAATCAAATTTGGAACAAATAAGAAGAATTAAAATAAACGATAGCTGAGTAAAAGAAAGTAAAATAAATCAGTGTATTTCAATAATATTGTCAGTCCTTACAAATGTTATATCTCTCCTTTTATAGCTATCTCTAAGTAATACATTTTCTTTCCTCTCATAATAGCGCCATTATGAGCAATTAATGACATTTAATATAACGTTATAATTGGTTATCGTAACTGTTTCATGAAGATTCTATAACGTTTTCCATCATTGATGCTCATTAATTACGGATAATACGTATCTATACTTTTTGCTATCTAGGTTCATTCCTCTGATGCTACTTCAAATTACCAGGAGATCCGAGTAACCGTTCCTCACTGTTTTCTTGAATCTCCGCCCATGCCTATTAAATCTCGTGTCTCTTCAGCTCTCCTTTGCCAGTTGTCACTCTTTTATTGATCCACGTGTCTTGATATATCATCACATAATTAATTCAATATGTTAACTTGATTTTTCCCAATACATTCAAATCGCCCCCCTGTATAGGGTAAAATTTGTTTATATTAAATGATCTAATAATTGCGTGACACGTGGAACCGGAGACAGACGGAAGATGAATAGAGTAAGAATCGAGAGCGGGGACAATAAGTGGAGTTGGTGTCGGATAGATCCCGAAGGAAGCATAATCAACAGGAGCAAAACGAATGTTTGTTAGTAGATGGTATTTAGCGAAGAATATTCCCTAATATTAAATAGGCAGCCGTTGCATAGAATTTTAGTATTCATGGTCTGCTGTTACACCTTCATTAATGGCCCACTTTATTGTCATTTAACATGGGCTTGATCCTAGTATCTTGTTCCCTAGGGGTAACTATAAATAGTGGCTTCAACTACTATTGTAAGAGAGACGAAATCTCTAGCTAAACTTATGCTATACTCTATTCCCAAGCTAAATAATACAACTTTAGTTTCTGTTTAATATTGTTCTTATTTCTGTCCTCAGAAGCATCGCTCCCGGAGCCGGACCTGCCATTTCATTTTATTTCAACGCTAGGTCTTATTTTTAATCTAATTGATTTGGGCCAAATCAATTCGCTTGTCTATAAACCACGTAACAAATTCAATTGTACCATTTTATGGATAAACAGTTTGGCGCCACTATGAGACTTAGACAACTGCATAATTGAGTTAAACCTTGCATCTATTACTAACTCGTTTTGATTCTTTATTATTTGAAGAAAATTATGAGGTATAATGCTGTTTTCTATTTAAATTTGCCTTTCTTATTTTAACATGAAAAATAAGTACTTAAAAGGCGCGTAAAACCCACTTAAAAGAAAAGCGTTTGAATACTGATTGATTGGGGAAAAAAAGGTACCGTAAAGGGCAGAAATAATTTCGATCAATTGGAAAAACTAATAAAATGGTTCCACTATTCTTTTAATCATGTGAAGTGTAAACAACAATCAATGGCCACTTAAAAATTAAAGTATTTTCGTCATTAGTAAAAAGATAGATTCCATCCCCATCTATTGACCACTTGCAAGATGCATTGGCACATCTGCTTTGGTCTTTTGAAGGATCAAACAACAGAAAATTTCCATGCAAAGTTCCAGAACTCATTTGACAAGAAGCAGTTGGATTAGCAGCATTTGTGTCAATAGAGAAAGTAAAAACAAGACCAGTACCGACGTTGCTTTTGCTAATGTTGTGTCCTTGGGCTGTGCATTGGATAGATAAAGGAAAAGCCATTTGACTAGAAACTTCTACTTGGTAAATTGTAGCTAACGAAGAAGTTAGAATTTGTAGAAGGACAAGAATTGGGAGATAGAATTTGAAGGAATTCATGATTATTTTTTATGTCTTGAGAAATGTGGTAATTGTTACTTGGTTTTATAGTTGCCATTGTTCACTAGTTATGTAAGTTGTTCAAGAAAAGATTAAGGTAATGAGACTTGGGGGGAAGGGAACTGATTGTATTTCCAAAACTTTTGTAACACATAATGGATATTCTATATTTGCATATGGAAAGGAAATCCTAAAGTAATTTGGTAATTCGTTTATTATTCTTTTGGTGCCTATCATTGTTTTATGACATCTCTGGGGCTCGTTTTAAGCTCATCTCTAAGCGGGTGAAATACAAAAATAGCCAGATTTATAAGTGGTAATTAAAAAATAGGCACAGTTTTAAAAGTAATTGAAATTTAGCCACTTTTCATGTAAAGATAAATCTGAGCGAAAATACTGTTCAAAATCCGAAAAATATTCCAGCATAATATACTAGAGTTCGAATTTTTTACATGTGAACTTCCAGCACAATATATTGGAGTTCCAGCATAATATACTGGAGTTCCAGCATAATATGCTGGAAGTTCATATACAAGTGCTCCAATCTCCAGTATTATGCTAGAACTTTCCGTGTGCTGGAGTTCCAGCATAATATGCTGGAAATTCATACACAAGTGCTCCAATCTCCAATATATTATGTTGGAACTTTCTGTGTCGCAGCAAAATAGTAGCTATTTTTCAATAACTTTGCAAACGCTGGCTATTTTTCAATTACCAGTCCAAAAACTGCTAGCCGTGCTATTTTCACTCTCTAAGCGGGCGCTTGGAAAACACTTGGGAGTAAAGGTGTCAAAATTAGCCTTGAAAAACACGACCCACCCAACTTGTACCTGTTCATTTGTTAAATTTAGCCCATCTAGACACAACCTATCTCATTCCATCTATGTTGGGATGAGTTTTAGCCTAAATTGATCCAAGTAACTTTGTCAAAACATCTTTAAAGTAATTCTTATCTATTTGACATGTTATATATGACAATTACAAAAGGAAAAAAAGCTTATTTAGTAATTAAACAATTCATAAGAAAACAACACATATGTCACGATCCTAAACCCAAACCCGATCGTGATGGCGTCTCTCGTGAAGACAAGGCCAGCCGACACACTTCCAATTCTCTTTAAGCAGTTAAAATAATAAATACCAAGTCTTTAATAGAAATATAATCCCAAGATAATAGTATAAGTTGCGGAATAAAAAAAACCAACACAGCCCGATATCGGGGTGTCACCAGTCATGCGCATCTAAAACAATACTAACAGTCTGAAGTCTAATCCAATACTACATAACTGAATAAAAAAGAGCTAAGATAGAGGGAGAATGCACTGGGCTGCGAATCGCCAAGCACCTACCTAGTAAATCTCCGAAGACCTGCTAGAACTATCAACCCTCAGGAGCAGAATCTATAGCGCCCGAATATGCACACAGGGGTGAAGGAAGTAAAGTGAGTACTCCAACTCATTGAGTAATAAAAATAAATGAAGACTGAGTAATATAAAACCACGTAAGGCACAACATTAAGCTATAAGAGGCCTAACAAAATCAGTGAATATAAATAAGCAGTGAAAATCTCATAACACATTTTTAATAGTCAAATAATATTTATATATATGAAATGCAACAAGAAAAGGTAAACACATAATAAATGGCCCTCGGACACAGTAACAAAAAAATCAGCCCCTCGGGCAATATCATAGAACATACCAGCCCCTCGGGCTATATCTCATATCACAATGGGTACCAGACTCCGGGAGGGGCCCCTTACGGCCCAAGCGCAATATCAAGCCATCTCGTGGCATCATAAACAGGCTCTCGGCCTTATATCAATCTCAAACGGCCTCGTGGCGTACAATCTCAGGCCCTCGGCCTCATTAGTATAATCAGTATATCACTGCTGCGGCATGCAGCCCGACCCAAAATATCCTCACAGCACATGCCCTCGGCCTTACTCAGTCAGAATATCATAAGCCCCTCTGGCAACAGTAAAAATATGAAGCTCATCTCAAATATCTTTGAAAATATCATTTAATGTGTTTAAAACAGAATAACCTAGCTGAGTTTTGAAAATAGTGAAAATATAGCATGACTGAGCACAAGTTTGAAATCAAACAGTGAGGAAAATATCATTTAAAAATCCCCTAACGGTTTAAACAGTTGGCACGAAGCCCACACATGGAATTTAGCCTAATGTATTATAATTTCAGGCAATTAGCTACCAAATATACAGAAAAATAGTCATTCGGGATGGACTAAGTCACAATCCCCAATGGTGCACGACCCCACGCTCGTCATCTAGCGTGTGCGTCACCTCTACACAGCCGAACGTTGTGTAATCCGTGGTTTCATATCCTCGAAACAACATTTAAAATCATTACACACCTCGAACTAGCCGAAAAGCTACTCTGCAACATGCTTGCCTCTCGAACCAACTTCCGAGTGCTCCAAATCTACCAAGTTCAGATTTTTATCATCAAATTATGCTAAACGAATGAATTCCAATTGAAAAATATCGATTTTAAGCACAAAACCCGAAATCAGTCAAAACCCGTCCCCTGGGACCGCGTCCTGGAACTGGGAAAACTTTATACCAAAATGTTCTTCATCATCTCACGAGTCTGTATATATAAAGAACTCGAAAATCAGAGTTCGTTTGACCTCTCAAATCATCCCTAGAAGGTCTCATAATCTCAAGCCCTAACTCCACATTTTTCTACTGATTTTCATGAATTTAACACTGATATTTTGTTCCTTAATCACAAATAATCAAGTTTTAGGGTCCAAAATCCTTACCTCAACGAAGAACAATGATTTCCTCTCTTCAAAATCGCCCAAAGCTCCAAAATTTTGTGTTAAAAGTTAGAAACCCTCTGAAAATCGCGAAAGGGGAATTAATATAATCTGACCAGACATTTTCGCATCTACGGTCATCCCACCGCATCTGCGGTACCGCATTTGCGGTTCTTGATCTGCTTCTATGGAAGTCACTTATGTTTCCCGTTGCCCCCATCTGCGGTTACACACCCGCATTTGCGACACCGCAGATGCGGTCCTCCTAGCCGCTTCTGCGGTTTCCTGACCAACGCACCTCTGGCCGCTTCTGCGGCCCTTCCTTCGCATGTGTGGCGCTGCACCTGCGGTCCCCTATCCGCAGGGGCGGAAATACCAGAAGCAGCAAAAATACAGCAGCTGCACTAATTCTTCAAACTCCCCGTTAACCATCCGAAATCAACCCGAGGCCCCCGGGACCCCAACCAATAGCAAAAACATATTCCATAACCTTATTCAAACTTGTACCAATCTATAAAACACCTCAAACAACATCAAAATCACCAAAACTCATCGAATTCAAGCCTAAGGTTCTAAATTCTTCCGCATTCCGCTTTTGATAAAAAATCCAACCAAACCACGTCCAAATGACTTGAAATTTTGCACATACATCCCAAATGACATAACGAAGCTACTGCAACTTCCGGAATTCCATTCCGACCCCTATATCAGAATCTCACCTATCAATCGGAAAACGCCAAAACTCAATTTCGCCAATTCAAGCCTAAATCTACTCCGGACCTCCAAAACACATTTTGATCACGCTCCTAAGTCCCAAATCATCTCCCGAAGCTAACCGAACCATCGGAACTCATATCTGAGCCCTCTAACACATAAGTCAACATCCGGTTGACTTTTCCAACTTAAGCCTTCTTAAAAGAGACTAAGTGTCTCAAACCTTCTCAAAACCTTTCCAAACCCGAGCCACCCAACCCGATCATATACAAAACCGATAATTAAAGCAATTAGAAGCAGAAATGGGGGAAACGGAGCGGTAACTCATGAGACGACCGGCCGGGTCGTCACATCCTCCCCCTCTTAAACAAACGTTTGTCCTCGAACGAGTCAAGAAACGTACCTGAAGCCTCGAATAAGTGAGGATATTTGCTCCGCATCTCCTGCTTGGTCTCCCAGGTAGCCTCCTCCACGGGCCAACCTCTCCACTGCACTTTCACTGAAGCTATATCCTTTGATCTCAACTTTCGAACCTGACGCTCCAAAATAACTGCTGGCTCCACATCATAAGTCAGATCACCCTCTAGCTGAACCGTGCTGAAATCTAGAACATGAGACGAATCCCCAATATACTTCCGGAGCATAGAAACATGAAACACCGGGTGCACACTCGACAAGCTGGGTGGCAAAGCAAGCTCATAAGCCACCTCCCCAATCCTCCGAAGTACCTCAAAAGGCCCAATGAACCGCAGACTCAATTTACCGTTCTTTCCAAATCTCATAACACCCTTCATGGGTGAAACCTTCAACAGAACTTTCTCACCAACCATGTAGGACACATCACGAACCTTCCTATTAGCATAACTCTTTTGTCTCGACTGCGCTGTACGAAGCCTCTCCTGAATCACTTTCACCTTGTCTAAAGCATCCTGCACCAAATCTGTACCCAATAGCTTGGCCTCGCCCGGCTCAAACCAACCAACTGGAGATCTACACCGTCTCCCATACAAAGCCTCATATGGAGCCATCTGAATACTCGACTGGTAGCTGTCATTATAAGCAAACTCCGCGAGCGGTAGAAACTGATCCCATGACCCTCCAGAATCAATAACACAAGCGCGTAACATATCCTCCAATATCTGAATAGTGCGCTCGGACTGCCCGTCCTTCTGAGGGTGAAAAGCTGTGCTCAACTCAACCTAAGTACCCAACTCCTCGCTGTACAGACTTCCAAAACTGTGAACTAAACTGAGTGCCCCGATCTGAAATGATGGAAACTGGGACACCATGCAACCAAACAATCTCCCGGATATATATCTCTGCTACCATTCTAAAGAATAAGTAGTACAGATAGGAATGAAGTGCGCGGACTTGGTCAGCCGATCCACAATCACCCAAATGGCGTCGAACTTCTTCAATGTCCGTGGGAGCCCAACTACAAAGTCCATAGTGATCCGCTCCCACTTCTACTATGGAATATCCATCCGCTGAAGCAAGACTTGGTCAGCCGATCCACAATCACCCAAATAGCGTCGAACTTCTTCAAAGTCCGTGGGAGCCCAACTACAAAGTCCATAGTGATCCGCTCCCACTTCCACTATGGAATATCCATCCGCTGAAGCAAGCCACCCGGTCTCTGATGCTCATATTTCACCTGCTGACAATTGAGATACCGAGCTACAAATCCTACAATATCTTTCTTCATTCTTCTCCACCAATAATGCTGCCTCAGATCTTGATACATCTTCGCGGCTCCTGGATGAATAGAATACCGCGAGCTATGGGCCTCCTCCAGAATCAACTCCAGAAGCCCATCTACATTGGGCACACATATCCGACCCTGCAATCTTCAACACCCCATCATCACCGATAGTCACATCTCTAGCATCATCATGCTGAACTTTGTCCTTAAGGACAAGCAAGTGTGGATCATCATACTGGCACTCTCTGATGCGCTCATATAGGGAAGACCAAGAAATCACACTAGCCAATACCCTACTAGGCTCCGAAATATCCAACCTCACGAACCGATTGGCCAAATCCTGAACATCAACCGCAAGAGGTCTCCCCCCAACTGGAATATATGCCAAACTCCCCATACTTACCGCCTTTCGACTCAAAGCATCGGCTACCACATTGGCCTTCCCCGGGTGATACAAGATAGTAATTCATAATCCTTAAACAACTCCAACCACCTCTGTTGCCTTAAATTGAGATCCTTTTGCTTGAACAAGTGCTGGAGGATGCGATGATTAGTATACACCTCACAAGACACACCATACAAATAATGCCTCCAAATCTTCAACGCGTGAACGATGACAACCAACTCCAAATCATGAACGGGGTAGTTCTTCTCATGAGGCTTCAACTGACGAGAAGCATAAGCAATAAATCTACCCTCCTGCATCAGAACACACCCAATACCAACTCTCGAAGCATCACAATATATGGTATAAGAACCTGAAGCTGATGGCAATACTAACACTGGAGCTGTGGTCAAGGCAGTCTTGAGCTTCTGAAAGCTCTCCTCACACTCATCAGACCACTAAAATGAAACACCCTTCTAAGTCAACTTGGTCAAGGGCGATGCAATAGACGAAAATCCCTGAACAAACCGGCGATAATAACCCACCAAACCAAGAAAACTACGAATCTCCGTAGCTGAGGACGGTCTGGGCCAACTCTGAACTGCCTCTATCTTCTTCGGGTCAACCTGAATACCCTCGCTGGACACCACATGTCCCAAGAAGGCCACTGAACTAAGCCAGAACTCACATTTGGAGAACTTTGCATGAAGCTTCTCCTCTCTCATTCTCTGCAACAACATTCTCAAATGCTCCACGTGCTCCTCCTGACTACGCGAGTATACCAGGATATCATCAATGAAGACTATGACAAACGAATCGAGATACGGCTGGAACACACTGTTCATCAAATGCATGAACGCTGCTGGGGCATTGGTTAGCCCGAAGGACATCACCAAGAACTCATAATGACCATATCTGGTCCTGAAAGATGTCTTAAGAATGTCCGAGTCCCTGATCTTCAACTGGTGATAACCTGAGCAGAGATCAATCTTAGAGAATACTCTCGCTCCCTAAAGCTGGTCGAACAAGTCATTGATACGAGGCAAAGGATACTTATTCTTGATCGTCACTTTGTTCATCTGCCTGTAATCAATGCACATTCTCATCGTGCCATCCTTCTTCTTCACAAAGAGGACCGGCGCACCCCACGGTGACATACTAGGACGAATGAACCCCTAATCCAAGAGTTCCTAAAGCTGCTCCTTTAACTCCTTCAGCTCCGATGGTGCCATACAATATGGTGGAATAGAAATGGGCTGAGTGGTCGGCACCAGGTCAATACCAAAATCTATATCCTTGTCCGGTGGCATACCCGGTAGGTCTACAGGAAATACATCGGGAAAATCCCTCACAACTGGAACAGAATCAATATTGGGAGTCTCTACACCAACATCCCTCACAAAGGCTAGATATGAAAGACAACCTTTCCCAACCATACGCTGGGCCTTTAAGAAAGAAATCACTCTGCTGGGAACATAATCGGTTGAACCTCGCCACCCAATCTGTGGCACACCAAGCATAGCCAAAGTCACTGTCTTGGCATGAAAGTCCAGAATAGCCTGGCACGGAGATAACCAGTCCATGACCAAAATAACATCGAAGTCCACCATACATAACAATAATAGATCCACTCGGGTCTCCAGACCCCCAATAGTCACAACACACGACCGGTACACACGGTCTGTCACAACAGTATCACCCTCCAGCATGGAAACATGAACAGAAGAAACAATGGACTCGCAGGGCATATCCAAATAATGGGCAAAATAAGACGACACATAAGAGAAAGTAGAGCCAGCGTCAAATAACATAGAAGCATCCCTGCGGCAGACTGAGATAATACCTGTAATCACCGCATCTGAAGCAATCGCATCGGGCCTAGCTGGAAGTGCATAGAAGCGAGCCTGGCCACCTCCGGATCGACCTCCCCCTTAGGGGCGACCCCTAGATGACTTCCCCCACCCCTAGCTGGGTGGGTGGGTGGTGAAGTGGCTGGGGCTGAGGCTCATGATTGACCCCTCTGCTGAGAACTACGAAGGCACTGCCTCCACAAGTGGCCCATCTCTCCACACTCATAACAACTCCCGGGTGCTGGAGACGGGGACTGATGGGAACCCCTAGCACCGGTATGACTATAAGACGCCCCTGGCGTAGAAGAATCCTGAACCGATGGAGCACGGGACGAACCCTGGGTTGGAAGTGCACTAAGTGAAGAATGGCCCTGCTGAGAACTGTGAGAAATATGGCCTGATGTCGCCCCATGATAACCGGGGCGAGCTGACTGAGCATGTTGGAACTGTCGGCCTCTGCCGTGCTGAAACTGGCCCCTAGAAGGAGCACCCCCAAAACTACCATGTCCTCGAGGCCTCTTAGCCTCCCTCTTCTCGCGCTCCCGACGACGAACTAACTCAATCTCTCGAGCAATATCCACAACCTCCTCGAATGTAGCACTTGACACCCTCTCCCTGGTCATGAGAACCCGAAGCTGGTAGGTGAGGCCATCAACAAACCTTCTGATCCTCTCTCTCTCAGTAACAACCAGCCAAATAGCATGTCGGGCCAACTCCGAGAACCTCATCTCATACTGGGTAACTGTCATATTCCCCTGTCGAAGCTGCTCGAACTGCCTGCGTAGCTCCTCCCTACGGGACTGTGGGACATACTTCTACAGAAATAGAGCGGAGAACTGCTGCCAAGTCAGAGGTGCCGAACCAACAGGCATACGCCTCTCATATGCCTCCCACCAAGTGAAGGCAGCTCCGGTAAACTGAAAGGTCGTGAATGCAACCCCGCTGGTCTCCAAAATACCCGCAGTGCAAAGAATCCTCTGACATCTGTCTAAGAAACCCTGGGCATCCTCGCCCTCTGCTCCGCTGAAAGTAGGAGGTTGGAGTCTGCCAAAAATCTCCAATCTACGCTGCTCATCCTCCAGCATTACAGGAGCTACATAACCCTAAGCAGCTGCTACCGGCAGGGCTAGTGGTGCCTCCAGTGTCTGCACTCCCTGAACCACCGGATCAGGTGTACCGGCGGCGGGAGTCTGAGAGCCTCCCCTGCCTGAGAAGTAGCTGCGGCATTAGAAACCGCGAGCACCTGAGAAAGGCTAGTACATACTGTCAATATCTGGTCCAAAGTCTCCTGAAGGCCCGAAATCACAATGGGCATAGATGGTGCCTGAGCTGGTGCTGCTGGAGCCTCCACCACTAGGACCTGACCCTGAACTGGGGCGGCTAGTGGGTCTGCAGGTGCTGTCCCAGCTGCTGTGGGGGTTGTACCTCTACCCCTACCACGGCCTCGGCCACGTCCTCGGCCTCTAGTGGCCTCCGCTGGTGGTACCGGTGGCCGTCCGTCCTGACCGGTAGCGCGTGTCCTCACCATCTGTGAGAGAATAGAATAACAGAAGTTTAGTACTCGGATCAACAAATTCGCACGACAAGAATTTTAAGAATATGGAATTTTCCTAAAGGTTCTGCAGCCTCTCGAGGATAAATACAGACGTCTCCGCACCGATCCGCGAGACTCTACTAAACCTGCTCATGACTCGTGAGACCTATGTAACCTAGGCTCTGATACAAACTTGTCACGACCTCAAACCCAAACCCGGTCGTGATGGCGCCTCTCGTGAAGACAAGGCCAACCGACACACTTCCAATTCACTTTAAGTAGTTAAAATAATAAATACCAAGTCTTTAATAGAAATAAAATCCCAAGATAATAGTATAAGTTGCGGAATAAAAAAAAACCAACACAGTCCGACATCGGGGTGTCACCAGTCATGAGCATCTAAAACAATACTAACAGTCTGAAGTCTAATCCAATACTACATAACTGAATCAAAAAGAGCTAAGATAGAGGGAGAATGCACTGGGCTGCGAATCGCCAAGCAACTACCTAGTAAATCTCCGAAAACCTGGTGGAACTATCAACCCTCAGGAGCAGGACATGTAGCGCCCAAATCTGCACACAGGGGTGCAGGGAGTAAAGTGAGTACTCCAACTCAGTGAGTAATAAAAATAAATAAAGACTGAGTAATATAAAATCACGTAAGGCACAATATTAAGCTATAAGAGGCCTAACAAAATCAGTGAATATAAATAAGTAGTGAAAATCTCATAACACCTTCTTAATAGTCAAACAATATTTGTATATATGAAAATGCAACAAGAAAAGGTAAACACATAATAAGTGGCCCTCGGGCACAGTAACAAAAAAATCAGCCCCTCGAGCAATATCACAGAACAATACCAGTCCCTCGGGCTATATCTCATATCACAATGGGTACCCGCGCTCACTGGGGGTGTACAGACTCCGGGAGGGGCCCCTTACGGTCCAAGCGCAATATCAAGCCATCTCGTGGCATCATAAACAGGCTTTCGGCCTCATATCAATCTCAAGCCACCTCGTGGCATACAATCTCAGGCCCTCGGCCTTATTAGTATAATCAGCATATCACTGCTGCGGCGTGCAGCCCGACCCAAAATATCCTCACAGCACAGGCCCTCAGCCTTACTCAGTCAGAATATCATAAGCCCCTCGGGCAACAGTAAAAATATGAAGCTCAGCTCAAATATCTTTGAAAATATCGTTTAATATGTTTAAAATAGAATAACCTAGCTGAGTTTTGAAAATAGTGAAAATATAGCATGACTGAGCACAAGTTTGAAATCAAATAGTGAGGAAAATATCATTTAAAAATCCCCTAACGGTTCAAACAGTTGGCACGAAGCCCACACATGGCATATAGCCCAAAGTATAATAATATCAAACAATTAGCTACCAAATATACAGAAAAATAGTCATTCGAGATGGACTAAGTCACAATCCCCAATGGTGCACGACCCCACGCTCGTCATCTAGAGTGTGCATCAGCTCAACACAGCCGAACGTTGTGTAATTCAGGGTTTCATACCCTCGAAACAACATTTAAAATCATTACTCACCTCGAACTAGCCGAAAAGCTACTCTGCAACACGCTTGCCTCTCGAACCAACTTCCGAGTGCTCTAAATCTACCAAGTTCAGATTTTTATCATCAAATTATGCTAAACGAATGAATTCCAGTTGAAAAATATCGATTTTAAGCACAAAACCCGAAATCAGTCAAAACCCGTCCCCCGGGCCCGCGTCCCAGAACTGAGAAAACTTTATACCAAAATGTTCTTCATAATCTCACGAGTCCGTACATATAAAGAACTCGAAAATTGGAGTTCGTTTGACCCCTCAAATCATCCCTATAAGGCCTCATAATCTCAAGCCCTAACTCCACATTTTTCTACTGATTTTTCATGAATTTAACACTGATATTTTGTTCCTTAATCACAAATAATCAAGTTTTAGGGTCCAAAATCCTTACCTCAACGAAGAACAATGATTTCCTCTCTTCAAAATCGCCCAAAGCTCCAAAATTTTGTGTTAAAAGTTAGAAACCCTCTGAAAATCGCGAAGGAGGAATTAATATAATCTGACCAGACATTTCTACATCTGCGTTCATCCCACCGCATCTGCGGTACTGCATTTGCGGTTCTTGATCCACTTCTGCGGAAGTCACTTAAGTTCCCCGTTGCCCGCATCTGCGGTTACACACCCGCTTCTGCGACACCGCAGATACGGTCCTCCTAGCCGCTTCTGCGGTTTCCTGACCAACGTACCTCTAGCTGCTTCTGCGGCCCTTCCTTCGCATATGCGGCGCCGCACCTGCGGTCCCCTATCCGCAGGTGCCGAAATACCAGAAGCAGCAAAAATACAACAGCTGAACTAACTCTTCAAACTCCCCGTCAACCATCCGAAATCAACCCGAGGCCCTCGGGACCCCAACCAAAAGAACAAACTTATTCCATAACCTTATTCAAACTTGTACCAATCTTTAAAACACCTCAAATAATATCAAAATCACCAAAACTCATCGAATTCAAGCCTAAGGTTCTAAATTCTTCCACATTCCGCTTTTTATCAAAAACCCAACCAAATCACGTCCAAATGACCTGAAATTTTTCACACACATCCCAAATGACATAACGAAGCTACTGCGACTTCCGGAATTCCATTCGGACCCCTATATCAATCTCACCTATCAACCGGAAAACGCTAAAACTCAATTTCGCCAATTCAAGCCTAAATCTACTCCGGACCTCCAAAACACATTTTGATCACGCTCCTAAGTCCCAAATTATCTCTCGAAGCTATCCGAACCATCGGAACTCACATCGGAGCCCTCTAACATATAGTTCAACATCCGGTTGACTTTTCCAACTTAAACATTCTTAAAAGAGACTAAGTGTCTCAAACCTTCTCAAAACCTTTCCGAACCCGGTCCAACCAACCCGACCACATACAAAATCGATAATTAAAGAAAATAGAATTAGAAATGGGGGAAATGAAGCGGTAACTCATGAGACGACCGGTCGGGTCGTCACAACATATTAATTAAAGCTTGGTAGGAGTTGCTGGGTTGGGCTATGGTCCAAATTTTAGTCCATCTTGACCCAGCCCATCTCAGCCTAAGTAACTTTTGGACAGGTCTGTCACGATCCCGAATTCTCACATTCGGGACCATGATGGCGCCTAACATTTCACTTGCTAGGCAAGTCAACGTTAGCTATATATATTAACCATTTTTAACATTTTTCAAATTAAATGACAATAAAAAAAATTGAATAGTCTGAAATAAGGTAATAAACTAATAAGTGACGAAATCCAAATACAAATTGCGGAACTGGTGTCACGAATACATGAGCGTCTAGAGTACTACAGATAATGGTCTAAAATAAATATAACTGTCCGAATCAAAATATATAACTAAATGATGTAGAAGGGGACTTCAGGGCTGCAGAAGCCATGCAACTATAACTCAAGTCTCCAATGATATCCAGTTCCGAGCAAACCTAACTTAGCACAGCTGGGACCAACTTCGATATCTACACAAGAAGTGCAGAGTGTAGTATGAGTACAGCCGAACCCATGTACTCGGTAAGTGCCGAGCCTAACCTCGACGAAGTAGTGACGAGGCTAAGGCGGGTCACTTACAATAACATGTACGCAATAATAATAACAAAAAAGACAGGAATGAAAATGAAACAATTAATTTATAATAACGAACTCAAAATCCAAATACCAAAAGGCTCTGAATAAAAAGTCGTATAAACTCATCTCAATAACAAGGACAATCCGATAATCACAAACAAATACAAATTTATAAAATTCGTTGCGGCGCGCAACCCGATCCCACCATATCATCACATGTCAATATCATAATCCATCATTATTCCGCCATTTCAATCCATTATCTTTCAATTTCCGTTGCAGCAATAGCAAACCAACAACCAAAATTTACAAGAAGTTCTATATCAAGAGAGTAAATGTACGAGACAATGAAGGAACACATAATACTCAAGGAATCTCAAATAACTCGAGTATCCCAACTCTTTACCAACTCATCTATAACTACCAATTAACAATTCATACACGTGAATCTACAATATAGAAGGAAACAACTTTTACAAACTATAAGGCAAGCAAGACATAAGACAATTTAGATATGCAAGAAAAGAAAATAGAGTCAAGTAGAAAATAAGCATGAAATTATGGAAAGGGTGGAAAATTTAATACATGGATAACTAAATGACAAGTAATAATTATGGCATGGAAGTCTGTAACATCCCGTACATTCGAACTAGGTGTGGACATATGAAATGGGTATTAATTTAATATTTTAGACATATGAAGTCCTAGATGGATGGGTATGGGTAAAAATAGTTGTTTTGGAATCAAGACGGAGAGTGAGGTGCATAAGATTTGACAAAATCGACTGAGTTTGCAGAAGGTCTGTCTTCCAGCAGGATTTTGTGAAAATGTGTAAGGAATTTGGGAAAACTTAAAGCACGAAATTTGTAGGCCTCTGAAATAGCTTTCCAATGATATATTGTAGAGCCCAAACAGAACTCTGTGCAAAAGGTTATTCGCGTTTTACAGAACAATATGCGATATGCGCGCCCTGAACGCGCCCCGAGCGCAGCCGCGCTTCTTTTGAGGCAGTGTTACTGCCATTTTGCACGGTCAGTAGCACGGTCAGGCCTACCAGGTGCGCGGGGGCGCTCATGGGGGGTCATTTTAAAGCCCTACTTCGTCCCCCACAGCCCCAAAACATAAAAACTTGCTCTAGAAAGGGGAACTCTCAAAAACCTAACTCCTTAAGGGTCCCTCCACCATCCAATGTAAGTTCTTATGGTGATTCTAAGTTAATTTCAATTTTACAACATCTTATTAACATGGGTAAACCCTCCATATCATTAGATATTCGATTGGGATATCATTGTTGAGAGAAGAAACCCTAGAACTCGAATTCAAGAGGATTGAACTTCAAAAATGTAATGTCTTCACCCTCTAATTGATTATACTATTGGATTAATGATTATAGACTCTAGTTCATGAGATATGAGTTGATGGGTTTGATAGAAAAACATGAACAATTATAGGTTTGGCTTGTTGATTGTTGATTATTGGTTAAGGGTGTTATTTATCTTATGGGTGAAGAAGAATGACATTGATTATAAGAAATTTGAGATTTTAGAATTTATCTAGGATCAAGAGAATGGCTTGTTGGGCGTAGAAACACCATTAATAAGGACTATGAAGCTTTATGTCACTAAGTGTTTGAGAAAATGTTTAAGTGACTAAAACATGAGAATTATTGCTAATATGGAATCCCTTTGACTTGTATTGATACAGATCAAAGTTGAAAGGGTTGGCGAATGTTGTATTACGCTCAAGAGCAGGAAGTTATGGTATGTGAGGCTAACTCTCTATGTTTGGGAATATTAATGATTCTCCCTACACTACGTTTCTTTTACGACGTTACTAAATGCCTCAGAAATATAGTTTAGCCTAGTTCCTTAAATAGTTGCAGAACTTCTATTCTCTAGCTTCATATCTCGTTCACCACTTTCATTCTGAACATTGTGAGCTCAATGTGTATTCAATATAGACTTGGGTTTGATGCCCCCGAGTCTTAGTATGGATTACTCAGTATGCCATAAACAGTTGAAGTTTCAGTGTTCATAATCAGTTCAAGAATACATGTCTCAGTCTAGTCCTATTCAGTATTCCAGTATTATGTAACTCAGTCTGATCCAGTATTCCAGTATCATGTAACTCAGTGTATCAGTATTTCACTATCATGTATTGCAGTATGATTCTCAGTTCTTGAATGTTGAACACCTGTATTTGGGCCTGAGGCCGTAGTTTATGCTTTATGCATCTTTGGACTTGAGGCCGCAGTTTATGCTTTATGTATTTTGGACCTGAGGTCGCAGTTATGTCTACGTATACTTGGACCTGAGGCCGCAGTTGTGCACATATATATATATATATATTGGTCCTGAGGCCACAGTTTAATATTCAGATAAACAGGTTGTTCATCATTCAAAAGAGGGAGTAATCATATCCTTACTTCCTTTGTTTAGTTTAGTTATCAGTTATCATTTTAGTTACCAGTTATCAGTTATCATTTCAATTTCTGTATAGTATTATATCAGTACCAATTATCAATTCTCAGTTATCAGCTTACTTTCAGTTTCAGCATTTATAATTCATTCTTTCAGTTGCTTTACATACCAGTGCAATTCAAATGTACTGACGTCTCTTTTGCCCGGGGCCTGCATCTCACGATGCAGGTAATGTTTTACAGGTTGATGATTCGGAGCGCTAGGATTCTCGTACCAACTATTTGGTGATCCCCAGTTCTTTCGGGGCATTATCATTACTTTACAGTCTTTCAGTATTTACACACAGTCAGTGTTTTCAGTACTTCATTAGAGGCTTCATAGACTAGAGTAACAGTTAGACAGAGTCTCGGGCTTTTCATGTTAAACAATGTTGGCTACATGTATGTTTCAGACTTGTTTTAGTATTTCCGCACTTTGATTTATATCATCCAGACTTTCAGTATATCAGCATGTGTTAGTTTATCTTCCGCATTCAGTATGTTATGATATCACATGTTAATTCAGCCAGCCAGTTGGTTCGCCCGGTCACATGTAGTTAGGCACCGAGTGCCGTGTTACGTCCAGGCCCAGGTTCGGGGCGTGACAGTCAAATAAGCATATAGAAATTAGGGCATGTGACAAGATATACTAAGAAGTAACGAAAAAATGGAAGCAAGTAACACAACGGAGCATATACACTCGTCACCTCGTATATACGTTGTTGCACACGTAATTCACATAACATGTAGTTCAAGAGTTCCTAGTTCCCTCAAATCAAGGTTAGACCCAACATTGTCACGACCCTAAAACTGACCCAGTCGTGATGGCACCTATCGTGAAACTAGGCCAGCCGACACAAACCCAAATACAACAAGAATCCTATAAAAGTCATTTTTAAGCCACTCATTAACAAAATATCTCATAATATAAGTTTAAATAACTAGTGCGGAAGAAAATAACACAAGCCCGACATCGGGGTGTCACAAGTCATGAGTAACTACAAAATCCTAAGTACAAGAAAGTCTAACAAAGCCTGGAAGACAATACTAATATGTAATCTAAGGAAAATATGAGGGAGAAGAATAGGGCTGCGAACGCCTTGCAGATACCTTGTCGACTCCAAGACCTGCTAAGAGAACCAATCGATGCTCGCTATCAAGACCCGCAACTCCTTGATCTGCACGCAAGGTGCAGGGAGTAATGTTAGTACGCCAACCCAGTAAGTAATAAAAGTAAAAGCAGCTGAGCAGTAAGAAACTAGATAATTCCACGTCATAACACTACAACAAAACAGTATATTTCCAAAATAGTACAGAAATCAATTAACTCGTAAAAACAACTCAATTTCAGTAAAACCTTTTTCTTTAAAAAACATCTTTCAATAGTTTCAAACAAGTGGTGAAACAGTGATGTAAAAGAATAATAAGAACGTAAACAGCCCCTCGGGAAAGACATGTACCATAAACCGCCCCTCGGGCCAACTATCAACAGAAAGCGCCCCTCAGGCTACCTCACAATCACTCATAATCAGCCCCTCGGGCAACATCACATCACTCACACTGGGTACCCGCGCTCATTGGGGGTGTTCAGACTCCAGAGGGGCTCCTACAGCCCAAGCGCTATCACTAGCCATCTCGTGGAATAATAAATCAGGCCTTCAGCCTCTCATATATCACAAACCAAAACAACATGCTGCGGCGCGCAGCCCGATCCCATGATATCCTCACAGCACAGGCCCTCGGCCTTACTCAGTCAGAAATCTCTCAAGCCACTCGGGCTAACAGTAAAACAGGTGCTCGTCCCAAAATATTATTTATAGAATCAAAACAGAGTAAATAGAATCGAGTTATGAAATTACTAAAACATAGCATGACTGAGTGTAGATATTAAACAAAAACAGTAAGGAAACAGTAGTAAAAAGTCCCTAAGGGTCCAAACAGTTGGCACGAGGCCCAAACACGGCATTCAGCCCCAAGCATAGTAATACTTTCCAAAATAATAGTATCAAATAGTTTTCAATCAAACATGCGACTTAATAGTCGTACAGGATGGACCATGTCACAATTCCCAATGGTGCACGACCCCACGCTCGTCATCTAGCATGTGCGTCACCTCAAAGTAGTGGAACGATGTGAAATCCGGGGTTTCATACCCTGAGCACAACATTTACAATCATTACTTACCTCAAACCGGTCCAAACTCTAGCCCGCGATACCTTTGCCTCTCAACTCGGCCTCCGAACGCTCCAAATCTGACCAAAACCAGATTCATGCCGTCAATATAAGCTAAAGGAACAAAGCCCACGTGAAAAAAATCAAATTACATCGAAAATTCCGAAATTGGCCAAACCCGACCCCCGGGCCCACGTCTCGGAATTCGATAAAAATCACATCACTAGAATCCTTATCCTCCCACGAGTCTATACATACGAAGAACATCACAATCGGACCTCAAATGGACCCTCAAATCCCCAATGATAACTCTCCAATTTCAAGCCCTAACTCTCCAATTTTAACCCTTAAATTCCAATAAGTTCATGCCTAAACAGTTAGAAATCACCATAGAATCGATTATTGAGTTCAAAAATCTTACCTCCAAGCGTTACTCCTTGAATCCCTCTTCAAATCCTCTCAAAAAGCTCCAAGCCCGTCTCAAAAATGGTGAAACAAGGCTGAAAATCGCGAAGGGAAGCTTATATAGTTTATGACCCAGGGATTCAACATTTGCGGTCCCTTAAGCGCACCTGCGCTACCGCTTCTGCGGAAAATCCCCACTTCTGCGATTTTCACTTAAGGGGGCCAACTTCCGCACCTGCGCCCCAGGCCTCGCACCAGCAGGCCCGCAAGTGCGGTTTTCCATCCGCTCCTGTGACTAAACCTGCTCCTGCGGTCAGCCCCACGCACCTGCGATCATCGCACCTGCGGTCCCCAATCCGCAAGTGCGGAAACAGCAGAAGAAGAAAATTCTGCAGCTCCACTCGAATTCCAAATCTTCCGCCAACCATCCAAATCCATCCCGAGCCGTCGGGACCTCAACCAAACATACCAATAAGTCACATATCACCATTCAAACTCATACCAACCCTCGGAACACTCAAAACAACGCCGAAACACCAAATCACCCTCGGATTCAAGCCTAAGGATTCCGAAACTCCTGAATTCTGCAAACGATCAAAAAGCCTATCAAACCTCATCCGAATAACCTGAAATTTTGTACACACGTCCCAAATGGCACAACAGACCTACTCCACTTTCTGAAATTCCATTCCGACCCCGATATCAATTTCCACTACCAACCGGAAAACGCCAAAACTCCAATTTTGCCAATTCAAGCCTAAATCTACCACGAACCTCCAAATTACATTCCGATCACGCTCCTGAGTCCCAAATCACCTAATGAAGATATCCGAACCATAAAACCAAGTTCCGAGATCTTTTACTCACAAGTCAACTTCCGGTTGACTTTTCCAACTAAAGCTTCCAAATAAGAGACTAAGTGTCTCATTTCACTCCTTGACCCCTCCGAACACAGAACAACCAACACGATATGACGAAATACAACTGAACAACACATAAAGAAGCAAACATGGGGGAAACGGAGCGATAACTCGTGAAACGACCGGCCGGGTCGTTACGTCCTCCCCCTCTTAAACAAATATTTGTCCTCGAACGAGTCAAGAAACATACCTGAAGCCTCAAACAGGTGAGGATATCTGCTCCACATCTCCCGCTAGGTCTCCCAGGTAGCCTCCTCTACGGGCCGACCTCTCCACTGCTCTTTTACTGAAGCTATGTCCTTTGATCTCAACTTTCGGACTTGCCGCTCAAAAATAGCCACTAGCTCCACATCATAAGTCAAATCATTGTTTAACTGAACTGTGCTGAAATCCAAAACATGAGACGGATCGCCAATGTACTTTTGGAGCATAGAAACATGAAATACCAGATGCACACTCAACAAGCTACGTGGCAAAGCCAGCTTGTAAGCCACCTCCCCAATCCTCCGAGGCACCTCAAAAGGCCCAATGAACCGAGGACTCAATTTACCCTTCTTCCCAAATCTCATAACACCCTTCATGGGTGAAACCTTCAATAGAACCTTCTCCCCAACCATGTAGGACACATCACGAACCTTCCTGTCAGCATAACTCTTTTGTCTTGACTGCACTTTACGAAGCCGCTCCTGAATCACCCTCACCTTGTCCAAAGCATCCTGCACCAAGTCTGTACCCAAAAGCCTAGCCTCACCCGGCTCAAACCAACCAACGGGAGATATACAACGCCTCCCATATAAAGCCTCATATGGAGCCATCTGAATACTCGATTGATAACTGTTGTTATATGCAAACTACGCGAGCAGTAGAAACTGATCCCATGACCCTCCAAAATCAATGACACAAGCGCACAAAATGTCCTCAAATATCTGAATAGTGCCCTCGAATTGCCCGTCCGTCTGAGGGTGAAAAGCTGTGCTCAACTCAACCTGAGTACCCAACTCTCGCTGCACGGCTCTCCAAAACTGCAAAGTGAACTGAGTACCTCTATTTGAAATGATGGAAACAGGGACACCATGCAGGCGAACAATCTCCCGGATATAAATCTCTCCTAACCGCTCTGAAGAATAGGTAGTACACACAGGAATGAAGTGCGCGGACTTGGTCAACCGATCCATAATCACCCAAAGAGCATCGAACCTCTTCAAAGTCCGTAGAAGCCTAACTACAAAATCTATGGTGATCCGCTCCCACTTCCACTATGGAATATCTAACTGCTGAAGCAAGCCATCCGGTCTCTGATGCTCATATTTCACCTGCTGATAATTGAGACACCGAGCTACAAATCCCACAATATCCTTCTTCATTCTCCTCCACCAGTAATGCTGTCTCAAATCCTGATACATCTTCGCGGCACCCGGATAGATGAAATACCGCGAGCTGTGGGCCTCCTCCAGAATCAACTCCCGAAGCCCATCTACATTGGGCACACATATCCGGCCCCGCATCCTCAATAGCCCATCATCACCAATCGTCACATCTCTGGCATCGTCGTGCTGAACTCTGTCCTTAACGACAAGCAAATGAGGATCATCATACTGGCGCTCTATGATGCGATCAAACAAGGAAGACCGAGAAACCACACAAGCTAAGACCCGACTAGGCTCCGAAATATCCAACCTCATGAACCTATTGGGCAAGGCCTGAACATCAACTGCCATAGGTCTCTCCCCAACAGGAATATATGCCAAACTGCCCATACTCACCGCCTTCCTACTCAAGGCGTCGGCCACTATATTGGCCTTCTCTGGATGGTACAAGATAGTGATATCATAGCACTTTAGCAGCTCCAACCATCTTCGCTGCCTCAAATTGATATCCTTCTGCTTGAACAAGTGCTGGAGGCTACGATGATCAGTAAACACCTCACAAGACACACCATACAGATAATGCCACCAAATCTTCAACGCGTGCACAATGGAAGCCAACTTTAGATCATGAACAGAGTAGTTCTTCTCATGGGGCTTCAACTGACGAGAAGCATAAACGATCACTCTACCCTCCTGCATCAACACACACCCAATACCAACTCTCGAAGCATCACAATACACTTTATATGAACCTGAAGCTGATGGCAAAACTAACACTGGAGCTGTGGTCAAGGAAGTCTTGAGCTTCTAAAAGCTCGCCTCACACTCATCCGACAACACAAAAGGCACACCCTTTTGAGTCAATTTGGTCAGGGGTGATGCTATAGATGAAAATCCCTGAACGAACCGACGGTAATAACCCGCCAAACCAAGAAAGTTGCGAATCTCTATGGCTGAGGACAACCTGCGCCAACTGTGAACCGCCTTTATCTTCTTCGGATCAACCTGAATACCCACACTGGACAACACTTGTCCCAAGAAAGCCACCGAACTAAGCCAAAACTCACACTTGGAGAACTTCGCATAAAGATTCTCCTCCCTCAACCGTTGCAATACCACTATCAAATGCTCCGCGTGCTCCTCCTGACTACGCGAATACACCGGAATATTATCAATGAATACATTGAAAAACGAGTCGAGATAAGGCCAAAACACGCTGTTCATCAAATGCATGAACGTTGCTGGGGCATTGGTCAGCCCAAAAGACATTATAAGGAACTTATAATGACCATATCGAGTCCTGAAAGCTATCTTAAGAATGTCCGAGTCCCTGATCTTCAACTGGTGATACCCTGAACGGAGATCAATCTCGGAGAATGATCGCGGCCGTCTCAACACTACACAATGGTAGGAAGAGTGGGTAGCAATAACTAATACCCGAATAGTGGATCAGAGTAGAAATTCCACAGGGAACTAGTAAAGGAGTTAGAATATCTGTCTAGCCTAGAGTTGCGGTTGTGCTTCTAATGTCGCTTCACACATTTTTGGGGTTTTCTTTTTAAACTACTCTTGTAAAACTAATGATTTAAACTAAATTATTCTAGGAGAATATTGCTAAGTTGTGCTTAATATAGGAAAAAGGCACTAGGGTCGTGACACTACCTAGGTGGCTAGCTAACGGGTAGAAACTACTAAGGGGAGATTGATAAATATGGGTTTATTTCTATAACCGTTGCACAATTGCACTCATTCTCACACCTCTCGGTAGAGAGAACGATTTTGCCCAATTGACTATCTCGAGACCAATTAGGTAGTCCAATTAGACCGAGCAACTAGGGCTCAAGTAGGGTAGTTACTCTTTCGAGGGTCCATCCCAATTCCTTGTTAGGTCAACTTTTAGGGTCATATGACTCTCTTTCTCAAGAAGAGTTAGACCCACTAAGCTTGAATTCATGTTTGCAACCACAAATTCTAGATTGAAACACAAAATTAACCGAAATAACAAATACCCAATCTCAATCTCACCCTAGAATGCAACACCCATTAACTACCCACACTAGGGTTGAGCAACAACCCTAGCTAATGGGTTTAGCTAGACATAATTAAAGAAGAAACAGTAGAAATAGATGATGAAATGAACATGTTAATTGATTACTAATTAGAATCTATGATATTCAAGAGTAAAAATGCCAAAATAGGCTACACAACACGTCTCACGAGCGCACCCTTTGTTCAGAAGCTAAAACATGACCTAAAAATGGTAAAATGTCCTATTTATACCGGGCTGGAAAAACTAGACAAAAATACCCATGCGGGGTCAGCGCGGACCGAGCAAAAAGGTAGCGCGGCCGCGTTAGCTCTTGGACTCTTGAAATCTACTCTCTGAAGTTGGGACCGCAGACCGCGCAGAAATGTAACGCGGCCGCGGTGGAAGACTGGCGCGGACCGCGCAGAAATGCAGAGCGGCCGCGTGGCTAGATTTGGCCAAAACTCTAACTCTCTGAATCTCATCCACGTGGACCGCGTAAAAATGTAGCGCGGCCGCGTGGGACTTTGTCTTGCATTTGTGGTCTCTAAACATGACTGGCGTAGACCGCGTAGAAATGGAGCGCGGCCGCGTGGAATACCCTTGAATTAGCCAGTCTCTGAATCTCCTAGCGCGGCCGCGTGGCATATCAGTGCGGTCCGCGCTAGGTCTTCCTGTTCCCCACTTCCCTTGGTTTTTGACACTTGGCAGGTTTCACTCCGTTTTGAGCCGATCTTTGACATTTGTCATCTTGTCGCTCAAACCTGCAATCAAGCGCAACTTGTAAGCATTTTGGGAATACTTTGTGGTAATTTGTAACAAAAGCAATAGCAAGAAGGGTGTATAATCATGTTAAAATCCTAACTTATCAACTCCCCCAAACATAAACCTTTGCTTGTCCTCAAGCAAACAAAATAAGACCCACCCTTAAAAAGGCAATCCATGAATTTCCAGCCATCCTAAAGTAACCTCAACAAGCATCAATTGGGACTAACAATTGCCCTCAATACGAATGCATCATTAACACATTTTAAGCTTTTGAAAACTATGGATTAAATGTGACACAAGAGCATCAAGGGTTAACACATTTCATCAAAGAGCTTTTCTCAAATACCTTGGTCATTGTGGAACCCAAACTCACACATCCTCAACTCTCCCTTAGCGAACCTCACCTTTTAGAGTATTGACACACAAACCGAGATTGAAGGACTTCCACTCATTTCTCTCACAAAGAAGGTCATAAGTCCGGCTCTAGGTACCATATGCTTGCCCCTTATGTAAGTATCCACTAATGTAGGTTCCCTTCGACTCAAGATCCTATAGGGCTTCTGGGAAATCAATTGTGAGGGCTTTTGGGTAAGGGTAGGACATGTTTCTTGTTCAAATGGGTTCAACCTTCCCATAAGCACTTTCTTTGATTCATTTTGGCACACTTTCTTGACTCATTTGAGTAATTCACTTCTTTTCAAGGGCTAGAGGACATATTGTCACTCTTTCTTAGGCAGTTCAAATCATTTCTCCTTTTTCTACTTTTGTTTCCACACCTTTTTCACTTTTGTTTTTCTTGACCCCTTTTTATTCTTTTTCACCTTGTTCTTTCTTTTTGTCTTTTTCGTTTTCTCTTTTTCATTGCCTTGCCTTTCTCTTTTTGCTTTAGTACCTTTTTCCCTTTTTGTTTTCCTTCTTGTCTCTCCCCCCAAACTTTGACTTTGCCATTGCTCAAGGGAAGTGTGGGTGCCAAGAGAGGGTAAAAACGGGTATAGGCTTGTAACATTGGTTCATGAAAGAAGAAGGTTTAAGGCTCAAAAGGTAAACTAGGGATCATTTTGTTGTTGGGCCATGGAATTGTTCATTTTACAATCGGATCAAGGAGAGCCTATAGTCACTTCTTAAGTCAAACTTCACCTATGATTTCGCCTCAACAAACACTCGGGGCAAGTTCTAGACCATTGGCTTGGGACTTGGACTCAAAATTCTATTCCTCACCACACATGCTAGGGGATTGCTAAAGATATCGAGTTGAGGGCCCACAACGACCTTAGTCACGATTTAAGCGCAGAATGGTCCAAAAAGAGACCACATGATGATTGTTTGGTCAACACAAGAGTCTCAAGGCCACTACTTTCACCATCCTAAACACAACATTATGTCTTTGATCATCGGATAAAAGGCAAATGTGTTAGGCCCAAGTGAAGCTTTGCCTGAGGTACCCTTAACTACGAAATATCAAAAACAAAAGAAAAATCAAAGAAATAGACTCAAACCATTAAGAAGGTAGTCACTCCATCTATCATCGGGAAGAGCCACCCGGTTCACACTATACTCTACCCTTGGAATGAACCGTGGCATTAAGAAAACCAAGGGATTATTGAAAACACCAAAAACAAAACGAAAGGCTACGAGCCTATCTACTAAGCTAAAAACGAAATTTTCTTTTCGAAAATAGAAAACTCAAATGAATATGTACACTAGGGGAGTAGAATATACAATGAGGGATGAATATCTACCAAAAGTACTTTATATACAGACCAAAAGAGAATAAAAATACGAGAAGAGTAGCTAAAATGTGAATTTATATACAGACCAACTAGAAATAGAAAAAGACATAAAGTAAGAATCTAATATATACAATCATCCAGATAATCCAAAAAGGTAAGGCACACCCCCACGAATAAGAGCTGGCATTGTCCCCAATGCCAACTACACAAATAAGCACAAAATAAGATCAAAGGATATAGAAGGGGCTCCCTAAGCTTGATCCGTCTGCATGGGCTCCTCAGTGGTCCCCTGGTCCTCTGTACTGGCGGGAACCTCAGACTGGTTCCCGGCTTACAGCTGCTCTGCTGCTGGGACAGGGGCCGGGTCATGGACCCGCTGAACATCTGGTGGAACACTGGAGGGACCCTCCTGAACATGTGCTACCTCGATCACTACACTCTCAGTGCTAGGAAGCTTCCTCTTCTTTCTTGGGTGCCTAGGCTCCTCCTCCTGCTGTGGCTGAGATACTGCTGGGTCTAGGGCTGGATCCCCAAATAGCAAGTCTAATGGCATCTGGTTTGCCAATAGCTTGTCTACGTCAGCTCGAAGCTTCTTCACCGAATCCCTGGACGCCCTTGACTTTCTCATCTTTTTGTGTTCCTTGGCAAGCTCCTTCAGAGCTTTGCCATGCGCATCAACCGCCTTAGTCAAGGTGGCCTGAGTCTCCAATATATTCTCCTGGTTGGCCAGGAGCTTCTGCAATGTAGCCTCAATAGATGGAGGGATCTGAACAGAAACTGGTGCTGACTGAGCCTCAACTGAAGTAGCCAAGGAGGACAGCTTGGATGTCGCAGCTGACATCCAGTTGTTCAAACTGGCTAGTGACTGACTCAGCTGGTGGGCATGATGGATGCCACAAGAACAGCCCGAGCAAGTGGGACGGAATGATCATGTGTAGACGGGTCAAGCCTACTACAAACAATGGTCAGCCATCCTTTAGCTTCAAAGTTGAATGTGTTCCTTAAAATCTTCTCTCCCGCTTTCAACCATTTTGGAACAGTGCCTGGGGCTGCCAAGTATTCGGCCAACCAAGGACGCACCTCCTCACCCATTGCCAGCTTAGCTAAGTACTGTGTCTCATCCTCCTCCTTGAACCCCAAATAGTCATTCAAGGACTTCCCATCAAACACTACCATTTTGTCTCTCACCTTCGTCACCTTTGTATCCTTGACTATGTGAGAAACGTTGCAGTAGAACTCCTTCACCATATGTTCATTGGCATCAATACATCTTTCCTTGAAGAAATCCCAGCCATATCTAGTTCGGAACTGCTTTTACACATTCGGGTTTAGGGGTATTAGGTCTTTGTCAATGAATGTTCTCTCCGGAATCAGTTTTCTCAAAGGCCACCACTCTCTGAATTTATGGAATGCCACTCACTCACAAATCTGTCTGCCCAAGCTTCGGGATTTCTGGTTTGTTCAACTCCCCCAACTTGCGGCTCACCTCCCTCACCATATCCTGCACTCTCCCCGGATAATGAAGCTGTGGGGGAGGTGGAGTATTGATCACCACTACCTGCTACGGACTCATAAGACGAATCCGAGACTACGTTGACTGGTCTTTTGGATGAGGCTAAAGGTGGAGTGTCATGTAATTGGAGTGGGTCAGTTATGTGAGTGGGGGCCAACTCTGAGGAGATGCTCCGGGAGGGTGCATACTCACTCCCTGAAGAGTGGAGGCAGCCCTATCAGCAGCTCGTATCAGTTTTTGGGTCTTTTTGATGTTTGCCCGAGCTTGGGGAGTGAGTTTAGCTATTTTCTTGCCCTTACCCCCTCGGGAGGCACCACCCCTCCCGGGTTGTTGAACTTGTTTACCACCTCTTTGTTTAACCATGATCTACAGAAACACACATCTAACATTTTTAGTTTAAGCACATACAGTTGAATAGATGAATAACACAAGAGGAAGACACAGTTAATTGCAGAACACAGAAGTAGGACACAGGGGCGCGGACCGCGCAAAACAGTCACGCGGTCGCGCTGGGGCAGCACGGACCGCGTAGAACTGGAGCGCGGACCATGCTAGGCATATGCCCCCAATGAGACCTCTCTGAATCTCCCAACGCGGTCTGCACTGATATGGACCGCGACCGCGTTGGGTCAGCGCGGACCGCGCAAAAATGCGACGCGGCCGCGCTAGTACCAAGTTAAGCTTCACAGAAACACCTATGCGGACCGCGCAAAAATGTCACGCGTCCGCGTTCAACTCTGCTCAGGGAATGAGTTAGGGTTTGACAATTTTTCCAATTTTGTTCAAGTTTTTTGGATCCTAGTTGTCCCTACTCACTTATCCATGTAGAAAATCATGCTCATCAGTCAAATCTAACACAAAAAAACTAACCTAAGCATTAACCCTAAGAAAAATGAGAAGAAGGAAGAAGCTATACTACTGGGAAGCAAACAAAAAGTAAAAATAAAAACTAATTAGTAAAATTTGCAAGAAAGGTTACCAGAAATGATGAAGAATGAAGCACTGATGCAAACAAACAAGGATTATTCTCAGTATGAACAGTAGATAGGGGCTCAGGACGTCAAAGTGCGAAAAGGTTAAAGTGAGGCCTTGGGTCTATATTTATAGAAAACAGTGGGGCCCAGTACCTACCTATTAGCGCGGCCGCGCAAAAGTGGCCGCGGACCGCGCTGGGTTTGTGTCAAGCAGCAGGAAACAAGTTTCCCACGCGGACCGCGCTGATATGTCACGCGGCCGCGTTGGAAACTTCAGAGAGCATGAATTGTTGATCCTATCAGCACGGACCGTGCAAAAATACACCGCGGCCGCGCTGAAAACTTCAGAGACTTAGCCATCTTCGCACATGCTAGCGCGGACCGCATTGATATGTAGCGCGGCCGCGTTGGCAAACTTCAGAGACCTGTTATTTTGTACTTTTGTTTTGCACTGCTTCAACATTATCCCTGCAACATCTCACAAACCATTAGCTCAAAAATCCTAATCTACAAAGAAAATCAAAGAAATAGCAAAAGACATGGGTTGCCTCCCAAGAAGCGCCTGATTTAACGTCGCGGCACGACGCATGTTACCATCTCATCATTTCAAATGAAGGACTGCCACCACGTGGCTGTCATCAATCTTCCCCAAGTAATGCTTCACACGATACCCATTAACCCAGAATACTTCACCATTTTTGTTTTTGAGATCAAGAGCACCAAAAGGAGTTACAAATACCACTTCAAAAGGGCCACTCCACTTAGACTTGAGCTTGCCCGGAAATAACCTCAAACGGGGGGTTGAAAAGAAGAACCATGTCGCCCACCTTGAACTCCTTACCCCGAGCATATTTGTCGTGAAGGTACTTCATCTTGTCCTTATACAAGGACGAGCTGGAGTAGGCATGAAATCTAAACTCATCAAGTTCATGCAAATGCTCCACACGGAGATTGGCTGCAACACCCCATTCCAAGTTCAAATTTCTCAATGCCCACATAGCCTTGTGTTCTAATTCCACCGGAAGATGGCAAGCCTTACCAAACACCAACCGATACGGAGACATACCAATTGGAGTCTTGTAAGCTGTCCGATAAGCCCAAAGAGCATCATCCAATTTCTTCGACCAATCAGTCCTATTAGCTTTCACCGTTTTGGACAAAATACTCTTTATTTCCCGATTTGAGACTTCCACTTGACCGCTAGCTTGTGGATGATAGGGGGTGGTCACTTTGTGGTTAAATCCATACTTAGCAAGCAATGAGTCGAAAGCCTTGTTGCAAAAATGGGACCCCCCATCACTAATGATAGCACGAGGGGTGCCAAACCTAGTGAAGATACTCTTTTTTTA
>NW_017675528.1:0-31825 GCF_001879085.1 Nicotiana attenuata | reverse complement strand
GACAGCACCTCCCCTATATATATGACTTCACACTAGTCAAAACAATCACAAACAACCCAACATACCCCTATCACTTCATACACAACACGACAACCATAATAGTGTCAAACAATCCGAAAATGTTACGATGAACGACCAACAAACAACCTTGCCATTATGTGGTGTTTCTCCACACCCTTCCTCCTCTCAACTCCATAAAAACAGTAGTAAAAGAGACAACCCAATACCAACACGAAACAGCCCAAAAACAGTCCCACAAGTTCATCAACTCAAACATAATTTTTCGGTTTACTTAAACACGTGTCGACTTGTCTTTTCTTTCAAATTGAGAAATACAACCAAAAGTACATCATTACACCTCTTATACAATAAACCAGCCATGAATTTAACTTAAAAATAAGTTCACAACCAGCCAACCATTGCACAAGATCAAACAACATACCATTCTTCTGAAACTAGCTAGGTCTATTCTTTACGATCGAGTTACAACTCGCAAACGCATAGATAATGGAAGGAGAAGCATAAACTTACCTTGTACTGAGTATTACCCACGAAACCTGGTCCTTTTTCATCAAAAATAAGTTCCTCAACACGGATACAAGAAGGAGAAAGAGAAACTAGCATGCTGTCCGGACTTTTCAGCACTAGAATCGCGTCGTAACACCCGGAATACCCTAGGGTTTGTGTGGGATTTTGGGGGAGGAGTTGCAGGGGTTCAATTAGGTTTTCTTGGTCTGAAATACAGGTGAAATAACTCAGTTTTTATTTCCTTAGAATACCCCTCTTGGCCGACTTTGGGGCTTTTAATTAAGTCCTCTCATTTTGGCAAGTAGGTGATGCACCTACTTGTCACCTACCAGTCTGCGCTGTCTTGCGAAAATGCAAATATCTCTCTACTCCAATATCGTATCGACGAACGGTTTAATGCGTTGGAAACTTGACTCGTAGATCTTCAATTTGATATGTATATAATCCATTGATTACAAGTATATTGGGAGAAAAGTGCATCTAAATTTGACCTAAATTTCAGCATATTATAAATGGAACTTGTGAGGACCTTTTCCAACTTTTGTTCCACAACTCGCTTGACTTCAAAACATAACACCAACTATCGTACGACTAAAATAACTCATAATATAATCTCCTTATAATGTTAATAACCATAGTATCACCCCAAAAGTACATGGTAAAATATTCCAACTTGTCGACTTTCGACGAAACTTATTTTCTTCAATTCGTTTAGCTTCTAAGCCTTCAAACCCTCTTGCTACTTGGTACTAATGATCTTAAATATTTGTAACCTCCACATTAACATGATGAACTAACTTTGTAAACTTTTAAAAGATGATTCCTTTCTGAGCTCACATTAATTGACTTATGACGTACTCTTACATACGAAAACACGGGGTGTAACAATACCACACCGGCGTCTAACCACTTGATAACCTCCTTCTTTACCACTTCTTGCATCGCCTCATTTAATCTTCTTTGATGTTCAAGAGAGGGCCTTGCATCCTCCTCCAAAATGATCTTGTGCACGCAAAATGCGGGGCCTATCCCTCGAATGTCGGCCAATGTCCATCCAATCGCCTTTTTGCGCTTTTGAAGAACTGCCAAAATGGCGTCAACCTGCATGTTAGTTAGGCACGAGGAAAAAATAACAGGTAAAGTAGAATTTGAACCCAAAAACTCATACCTGAGGTGTGGAGGAAGTGGCTTCAACTCCAACACCGGTGGCTCCTCAATGGATGGCTTGGTTGGTGGAGTTTTGCGATTCTCAAGATCCAAAGATAGCTTCCTAGGCTCATATGAATATGAACCCATGCCATGCAATGCATTCACGCACTCCACTCTACCGGCATCATCATTGGCATCCATGTTAAGAAGCACGGCCTCAAGAGGATCTTCAACATTGATCAATGCACTTGTGTCATCCACTATCACGGCTGTGACAATGTCCACACATGAACACACCTCCGTGCTATTGGGTTGTCTCATTGATTTGCATACATGAAATACCACTTTCTCATCACCCACACGGAATGTCAACTCCCCAGCTTCAACATCTACCAATGCCTTCCTTGTAGCTAGGAAAGGTCTTCCAAGAATGATTGGTACCTCAAAATCCACTTCGCAATCTAATATCACAAAATCCGCTGGCAATATGAACTTATCAACACGAACAAGAACATCATCAATTATGCCCAAGGGACGCTTCATTGATCAGTCCGCCATTTGAAGTCGCATGGAAGTTGGTCTCGGTTGACCGATCCCCAAGGTTTTGAAAACAGAATATGGCATCAAGTTAATACTAGCCCCCAAGTCACATAGGGCTTTAGCGAAATCTGCACTACCAATAGTGCACGGGATAGTGAAAGCACCTGGATCCTCGAGTTTTGGGGCCATAGAATGAACAATAGAACTCACTTGATGCGTCATTTTAATTGTTTCACACTCCATCGACCTCTTCTTGGTTACCAAATCCTTCATAAATTTTGCGTACCCCGACATTTGTTCCAGGGCTTCCACCAATGGCACATTTATAGTAAGACTCTTCATCATTTCAATGAATTTTTTGAATTGGTTGTCTCATTTTTGCTTTGCTAATCTTTGCGGGTAAGGTGGGGGTGGCCTAGGCACGGGTGCCATAGCCTTGGGCACCGCCGGCTCGGGTATATCAATAATGTGTTTCCTCGACGGGTTCACGGCATCTTGAGTCTCTTCCCTGGCCTCATCATCAATATCAATCCGCACATCATTTGTCACTATTGGTTCAACCACATTGTCAACATTCAAAGGCACATTATCATCATGCGACTCAACTTCATCATTAACAACCCGATTCTCATCCGAGGCATGCACATCACCACCTCGTCCACTCCTAGTTGTAACTGCCATCACATGATTGTTACCCCCCCCCTTCGGGTTCACTACCGTGTCACTTGGTAGTGCACCCTTAGATTGGGTATTTAAGGCTTGAGAAATTTGTCCTGTTTGCACCTCTAGGTTCCGGATAGATGTGTTATGTGAAGCCAATTGTGCGTCGGAATCTTGGTTCTTCTTCATCATCTGCTCGAACATCATTTCTATCCGTCCCATATCACTCCCCGAAGAACTAGTCCCTTGTGATTGAAAGGGGGGCGGATTATTCGGTTTTTGGTACATGGGGGGACTTTGAAAGCCTTGCCCCCGGTTGCCTTGATTGCCACTATTGTTCCACCCTCCTTGATTGTTGTTTCCCCAATTGCTATTGTTCCCATTCCAATTGCTTTGATTGTTATTTTGGTTCCCCCAGTTATTGTTTTGATTGTTCTCGTTCCAATTTCCACCACTTTGTTGTTGATTGTTGTTGTTCCAATTTCCGCCACCTTGTTGATTGCCCTAATTACCTTGGGGGCGCCATTGTTGATTTCCCTGATTTCCTCTATTTCCTTGGTAATTATTGACATATTGGCATTCCTCACTTTGCTCATCATAGCACTCGTTCGAATAACCACCACCATCATTGTTGTCATCAAACTGCTCACAATTACCTTGTTGTTGTTGTTGCCCCCTTTGCCTTATTTTCAACATAGACACATTCTCCATTGTATTGAGTTGGCGCGGGCTTTGAACTTGTTGCAATTGCGCCTTCGCCAATTGATTCATTGTTGTTGTAAGTTCGGCAATAGCTTGGCCATGGTCATTCAATTCCTTGTGCAAATAGATGACCATGGGGTCACCTTGGGGCACATTTGCTCGGCTTTGCCATGCAAGTGTCTGCCATTTCATCAAGTACATCACATGCCTCTTGGTAGAAAGTTTCATAAAGTTCCCACCGGCCAATTGGTTCACAATGCACTGATTCGTGGTGTTGATGCCCCTATAGAAAGTCTGCTGGATCATCGCCTCAGTCATGTTGTTGTTAGGGCACTCCTTCACCATTGTTCTATATCGTTCCCATATTTCGTGCAAAGGTTCTGTTCGCATTTGTTTGAAAGCTAGAATCTCTTCTCGAAGAGCTGCCATATGACTTGGAGAAAAGAACTTGGCAATAAATTTATCCGCCAATTCATCCCATGTGGTGATAGAATGATTGGGTAGCCTTTCTAACCAGTCCAACGCTTTGCCCCGAAGAGAAAACGGGAAAAGCCTCAATCTCAACGCATCCTCTAACACGTTTGTTTGTTTGCTGCCCCAGCAATTATCTACGAACCCCTTCAAGTGCTTGTATGCATTTTGGTCGGAGGCGCCCGTAAAATATCCCCTTTGCTCGAGCAAGGTCAACATAACATTTGTGATTTGAAAGTTCCCCGCCCGGATTCGGGGAGGAACAATGGAACTCGCGTACCCTTGATTTGGAAGAACTCTTGGGACTGCTCTTGGCGGTGGCGGAGGAGGGTCTGGAATAGGATTGTTGTCATTTGCGTTGACCGAATGACCTCTACGTGGAACTTGAGGTGGTATAACCTCTTCGGGCTCAAGATCATCTACCTCCTCCCCAGCATTCACGTTGCCAAGAAGGTCGTTTGCATTGAGAGCCATAGTACCTGATTGATCGACACAAACAAAATTAGTAAACAAGAAGGAAAGAGAAGCAAAACACAAAACTAACTAAACCGATAGTCAACACTATAAGCTCCCCGGCAACGGCGCCAAAAAGTGATCGCGGCCGTCTCAACACTACACAATGGTAGGAAGAGTGGGTAGCAATAACTAATACTCGAATAGTGGATCGGGGTCGAAATTCCATAGGGATCTAGTAAAGGAGTTAGAATATCAGTCTAGCCTAGAGTTGCACTTGTGCTTCTAATGTCGCTTCACACATTTTTGGGGTTTTATTTTTAAACTACTCTTGTAAAACTAATGATTTAAACTAAATTATGCTAGGAGAATATTGCTACGTTGTGCTTAATATAGGAAAAAGGCACTAGGGTCGTGACACCACCTAGGTGGCTAGCTAACGGGTAGAAACTACTAAGGGGAGATTGATAAATCTGGGTTTATTGCTATAACCGTTGCACAATTGCACTCATTCTCACACCTCTCGGTAGAGAGAACGATTTTGCCCAATTGACTCTCTCGAGACCAATTAGGTAGGCCAATTAGATCGAGTAACTAGGGCTCAAGTAGGGTAGTTACTCTTTCGAGGGTCCATCCCAATTCCTTGTTAGGTCAACTTTTAGGGTCATATGACTCTCTTTCTCAAGAAGAGTTAGACCCACTAAGCTTGAATTCATGTTTGCAACCACAAATTCTAGATTGAAACACAAAATTAACCGAAATAACAAATACCCAATCTCAATCTCACCCTAGAATGCAACACCCATTAACTACCCACACTAGGGTTGAGCCACAACCCTAGCTAATGGGTTTAGCTAGACATAATTAAAGAAGAAACAGTAGAAATAGATGATGAAATGAACATGTTAATTGATTACTAATTAGAATCTATGATATTCAAGAGTAAAAATGCCAAAATAGGCTACACAACACGTCTCACGAGCGCACCCTTTGTTCAGAAGCTAAAACATGACCTAAAAATGGTAAAATGTCCTATTTATACCGGGCTGAAAAAACTAGACAAAAATACCCATGCGGGGTCAGCGCGGACCGAGCAAAAAGGTAGCGCGGCCGCGTTGGCTCTTGGAATCTTGAAATCTGCTCTCTGAAGTTGGGACCGCGGACCGCGCAGAAATGTAACGCGGCCGCGGTGGAAGACTGGCGCGGACCGCGCAGAAATGCAGCGCGGCCGCGTGGCTAGATTTGGCCAAAACTCCAACTCTCTGAATCTCATCCATGCGGACTGCGTAAAAATGTAGTGCGGCCGCGTGGGACTTTTTCTTGCATTTGTGGTCTCTGAACATGACTGGCGCGGACCGCGTAGAAATGGAGCGCGGCCGCGCGGAATACCCTTGAATTAGCCAGTCTCTGAATCTCCTAGCGCGGCCGCGTGGGACTTTGTCTTGAATTTGTGGTCTCTGAAAATGACTGGCGCGGACCGCGTAGAAATGGAGCGCGGCCGCACGGAATACCCTTGAATTAGCCAGTCTCTGAATCTCCTAGCGCGGCCGCGTGGCATATCAGTGCGGTCCGTGCTAGGTCTTCCTGTTCCCCACTTCCCTTGGTTTTTGACACTTGGCAGGTTTCACTCCGTTTTGAGCCGATCTTTGACATTTGTCATCTTGTCGCTCAAACCTGCAATCAAGCGCAACTTGTAAGCATTTTGGGACTACTTTGTGGTAATTTGTAAGAAAAGCAATAGCAAGAAGGGGGTATAATCATGTTAAAATCCTAACATATCAGAGAACACCCTCGCTCCCTGAAGCTGGTCAAATAAATCATCAATACGAGGCAAAGGATACTTGTTCTTGATTGTGACCTTGTTCAACTGCCTATAATCAATGCACATCCTCATCGTGCCATCCTTCTTCTTCACAAATAGAACTGGCGCACCCCAAGGCAACACATTAGGCCGAATAAACCCCTTATCAAGGAGTTCCTGAAGCTGCTCCTTCAATTCCTTCAACTCTGCCGGTGCCATACGATACGGTGGAATAGAAATGGGTTGAGTGCCCGGCCCCAAATCAATAGCAAAGTCAATATCCCTGTCCGGCGGCATGCCTGGCAGGTCTGCAGGAAACACATCCGGAAAGTCCCTCACTACGGGGACTGAATCAATACTAGGAGTCTCTGCACTGACATCCCTCACGAAGGCTAAGTAAGAAAGACAACCCTTCCCAACCATCCGATGTGCCTTCAAAAATGAGATCACCCAACTGGGGACAAAATCAGTCGAACCTCGCCACTCAATCCGTAGCACACCCGGCATAGCCAGCGTCACTGTCTTAGCGTGACAGTCCAAGAGAGCACGACACAGAGATAACCAATCCATGCCTAATATCACATCAAAATCGACCATACAAAGCAACAGAAGGTCCACTCGGGTCTCCAAACCCCCAATAGTCACCACACACGACCGATATACACGGTCCACAACAACAGTATCGCCCACCGGTGTAGATACATGAACAGATGACAGAAGAGACTCACGGGGCGTATCCAAATAATGAGAAAAAGATGATGACACATATGAAAAAGTGGAACCGGGATCAAATAAGACAGAGGCATCTCTGTGGCAAACTAAGACAGTACCTATAATCACAACATCTGAAGCAATAGCATCGGGTCTGGCTGGGAGTGCATAGAAACGGGCCTGACCACCACCTGATCGTCCTCCCCCTCTGGGGCGACCCCTAGCTGACTGTCCTCCACCACTAGCTGGCTGGGTGGATAGTGAAGTAACCGGTGCCGAAGTCGATGGGTGACTCCTCTGCTGAGATAGACCCCTAAGACGACGCAGGCACTATCTCCACATATGCCCCAACTTTCCATACTCATAACAACTCCCTGGTGCTGGAGACGGGGACTAAAGGGAACCCCTAGCACCGGGATGACTAGCAGAAGAACCTGGTATAGAAGAGCCCTGAATTGATGGAGCACGGGATAAACTCTGGGCTGGAAGGGCACTAAGTGACGAATGCCTCTGATGAGAACTGTGAGAACCATGGCCCGATGATGCCCCACGATAAACTGGGCGAGCTGACTAAGAATGCCTGAATAGACGGTCTCTGCCGTGCTGAAACTGACCCCCACAAGGAGTACCAATGAAGCCAGCCTGACCACAAGGCCTCTTAGCCTCCCTCTCAAACCTCTCCTGACCACGAACTATCTAAATATGTCGAGCTATGTCCACAACCTCATCAAAGGTAGCACCAGATACTCTCTCTCTAGTCATAAGCAACCGAAGCTGGAAACCGAGGCCATCTATAAACCTCTTGATCCTCTCTCGGTCTGTGGGAACCAACCAGACCGCATGACGAGCCAACTCGGAGAACCGCATCTCATACTGTGTGAAAGATCTATCACCCTGACGAAGTTGCTCGAACTATCTGCGCAACTCCTCTCGGCGAGACTCAGGTACAAACTTCTCCAGGAAGAGAACGGAGAACTGCTGCCAAGAAAGGGGGCTGCGTGTAAGGCCCCTTGAAAATTTGTACTCAAAACCTAGTAGCTCGTAGTTCCAGTACCGAGTATGTGTTAGTTCGGACCCTTTGTACTGATCTAAGCATTTAAAAATCAACAATCAAAGTTTTCCAGAAAAGTGCTATTATGCGGTCCAGAATGCGGTCGCAAATCAGGTATGCGGACTACATTTCTGTCGCAAAGTGAGTCAGTGTGTGAGACAAATTTGAGGTCAAAATGCGGTCCATTATGCGATCGCATAACTGATATGCAGACCGCATATTCGCATAATCGTCTTGGAGTTTTGTAAAGGGCAGTTATGCGGTGCATTATGTGACCGCAGAACGGGTATGCGGACCGTATTTCTACCCCAAATCCAAACAGAATGTTCAGAGTTTTGGTGCACTTTTGCGGTCCATTCTGCGGACCGCATTTCCGCTTTGCGATCGGAAAGTGCGACCGCAAACCGGACTCGGGCTCCTATTGTTCTAAATTCTAAACCCGACCCCTTCTTCAATAAAACACCCAACCCCTCATTTTAACATATTTTCTGAACAAACTAGAGAGAGGGAAGAGAGAGTTCTTGAGAGAGAATCCCACCTTCATCAATTTGATTCTTCAAAGTCACCCGGGCTGGGGAAATTTCAAGTAATTGTCTTCATCTTCGTTCTTGCAGGTAAAAATCCCCAACCCTTTTCCATTTGTTTTTAAATTTAAACAAAAAGGGGTATTCTCATGCATTGATTCTTGAAAATGGAAGTTGAAATACACATGCATGTCTTTTAAAACCTAAAATCTAGTAAGAGGAATTGGGTAGAAGTAAAGGTTTGCAAAAGAGGGGTTGATAACCTAAATGAGTTCGGATAGTAATTGTGAACTTCAATTCTAAGATTTATGTGTTAACTTGTGAACTAGATTGTCGATACTAGGCTATTGGTGAGCTGAAGTAGAAATAAAAAGGGGAAATTCGATTCCAGGTATGTATGGCTAACTTTAACCTTTTTAAAGTCACCTTGTTTGGTGTACGAGTATTTGGTATGTGTTACCTATGTGGACTATTTGTGAATTCTTGTGATTAATATGCCTTGAACACTGTTGGTTAAGTCTTCCGATATAATGGTGTAAGTAAATGGCAACAAACCAAGTGTGTGTGTGTGTGTGAATGTGTTTATGTGGTAAGAGCTGTGTAACAAATGATGGAAAGAGATCGTAATTGATGCAATTGAAACAACTGTGGTATATCATATGTGACTTGTCGTGGGCAATTATCGTTGTGACTTGAATTGTATACGGGCTGTTATATATGATTGAAATGGTATTGAGGTTAATGAAAAGTCATTGTTAAGTTGTTATTGTTTTTGTGAAATGATATTCTGGATGGCCTGAAGCCATGTGATTGAACTGTGAACTAATGTTGTTGTGTGAAATGTGATTGTCCGGTGGGATCGGGTTGCGCGCCGCAACACGAAGTAATAAGGTGTGGGTTGTCGTGATAAGGGTGGCCGAGGTAATAAGGGTAGCCGAGGTAATAAAGGTGGAAAAGTGATCGAAATCACTATTGAAATGAAAATATGAGAAAGTTGTGAAATCATTGATGTGATGAAATAATGTTGAAAGAGGAAAAGGAGAGATTGTGAAACTTGTTTGGCTTTGGTTGTTCCTTTCATGTGCATTTGATGTTGATTCTATTACTGTTCGTTACTTGTGTATTGTTTGATTCTACTTGGGGTAAAGTTTGTTCATACATACCAGTACAATTCAAATGTACTGACGTCCCTTTTGCCGGGGGCGCTACATTCGTGTTATGATTGTAGGTGGATCTATAGCAGGTACTCCAGTTCACCGACAGCAGCACTCCTTCACTTCCCGTCAGCTGTATTGGTGATCCCCTTTCCTTTCTTCCCGGAGTCTTATTTTGGTATTTGTGTAAGGTATAGCCGGAGCCTTGTTACCGGCAAGTATTGTATCACTCTTTTGTATCCTTAGAGGCTCCGTAGACAGGAAACGTGGGTTGTGAACTTATGTAAATATGTACTTTGTACGTTGGGCGATGTAACTTGTAAACCACGCTAAGTAATCATGTATGTTATGGATATTTCGTAAAAAGGTGTTTAAATCATAAATGGCTATTTCCTTTGATTAATGAGTAATGAAAACACGGGGTAACACGTGGGATAGGAAAGGCACCCATGTCCGCTTGACTGGGGCTACCCGGTCGAGCGCCGGTTGCGCCCCTCGGTTTTGGGACGTGACAGAGGCTATAGCGGAGTTGACAACTACTATGAATCAATTGGCTAAGGCACAGTTGCAACAAGTCCAAAACCCTCGCCAAGTGAATGCTATGGAAAGTGTTAATTTGCTTACCAACAAGAGAAGGCAAAGAAGGCAACAAAATCAAGGGAATTCTGAGCAATTTGATGATGATTGTGATGGGTTTCAAAATGATGGGTATGATGAGCAAAATTAAGAGGTACAATATGTTAACAACTATCAAGGAAATAGAGGCAACTCTTCAAACCAACAATGGCGACCCCAAGGAAATTGGGGCAATCAACAACAAGGTGGTGGTAATTGGAGCAACAACAACCAAGGCGGTAATTGGGGAACCACAATCAAGTCAACCAAGGGCATTGGAATGGTAATAACAACAATTGGAACAACAATGGTCAAGGCGGGTGGAAAAACAATGGAAATCAAGGAAATCGGGGGCAAGGCTTTCAAAGGGATGTACCAACAACCGAATAATCCACCTCCGTTTCAATCTCAAGGATCTAGTTCTTCGGGTAATGATATGGGAAGAATAGAAATGATGTTCGAACAAATGATGAAGAAGAACCAAGATTCCGATGCTCAATTGGCTTCCACAATACCTCTATCCGGAATTTAGAGGTGCAATTAGGCCAAATCTCTCAATCATTGAACACTCGCCCTAAGGGTGCTCTACCAAGTGATACGGTAGTGAACCCTAAAGGTGGGAACAATCATGTGATGGCGGTTACAACAAGAAGTGGGAGAGGCGGTGATGTGCATACCTCGAAAGATAAGCAAGTTGTGGATGATGATGTTGAGTTGCGAGAAAATGATGCACCTATGATAGTTGAAGATGTGGTTGAGAATGAGGTGAACAATGATGTGAGGATTGACATTGATAAGGCCGAGGTGGAAACCCAAGATGTCGTGAACCCGTCTAGGGAACACGTGATTGATATGCCCGAGCCGGTGGTGCCCAAAGCCAAGGCACCTTTACCTAGACCACCTCCGCCTTATCCTCAACGGTTAGCCAAGCAGAAAAGTGAGAATCAATTCAAAAAGTTCATTGACATGATGAAGAGCTTATCCATCAACGTGCCTTTAGTGGAGGCTTTGGAGCAAATGCCTGGGTATGCGAAATTCATGAATGATTTGGTTACAAAGAAAAGATCAATGGACTGCGAAACTATCAAGATGACCCACCAAGTTAGTGCCATAGTACATTCAATGGCCCTGAAATTAGAGGATCCCGGTGCTTTCACTATCCCCTGCACTATTGGTAGTTCAGACTTTGCCAAAGCTTTATGTGATCTTGGGGCAAGCATCAATTTAATGCCCTTCTCAATTTATAAGACTCTAGGTATTGGGCCACCAAGGCCAACTTCCATGAGATTACAGATGGCAGATAGATCAATTAAACGTCCTTTGGGTATAGTCGATGATGTGCTTGTCCGGGCGGAAAAATTTATCCTGCCGGCGGACTTTGTGATTTTGGATTGTGAGGTGGACTATGAGGTCCCAATTATTTTAGGGAGAGCTTTCCTTGCAACGGGGAAGGCATTGGTTGATGTTGAAGCGGGTGAACTAACTTTTCGAGTGGGGGATGAGAAGGTCGTCTTCCATGTTTGCAAATCCATGAAGCAACCCAATAGCACCGAGGTGTGCTCATTTGTGGACATTGTCACAGCTGTGATCTTGGATGACACAAGTGCTATGATTAACGTGGAGGATCCCCTTGAGGCCATGCTATTAAATATTGATGTCAATGATGATGCAAGCAGAGTGGAGTGTGTCAATGCATTAAATGGGATGGGCTCTTATTCCTATGAGCCCAGAAAATTGTCTTTGGATCTTGAAAATCGAAAAACTCCACCAACCAAACCATCAATTGAGGAGCCACCGGTGTTGGAGTTGAAGCCACTTCCTCCACACCTCAGGTATGAATTCTTGGGCTCTAATTCAACTTTACAGTTATTATTTCTTCTTGCCTTACTAACATGCAGGTTGAGGCCACTTTGGAGGTGCTTCAAAGGCGAAAAAGGGCAATCGGCTGGACTCTGGCGGATATTCGGGGAATAAGCCCCGCATTTTGCATGCACAAATTATTTTGGAGGATATGCAAGGCCTTCCTTAGAACATCAAAGGAGGCTCAATGAGGCAATGCAAGAGGTGGTGAAGAAAGAAGTGATCAAGTGGCTAGATGCGGGTGTGGTGTATCCAATCTATGATAGCTCATGGACTTCTCCGGAGCAATGTGTGCCAAAGAAAGGTGGGATGACCGTGGTGACAAATGACATCAATGAACTTATTCCCACTCGAACCATCACCAGGTGGAGAGTTTGCATGGACTATAGGAAGCTAAATAAAGTGACCCGCAAGGATCATTTCCCGTTGCCATTCCTCGACCAAATGCTTGATCGCTTTGTGGGGCGTTCCTTTTATTGATTTTTGGATGGATATTCAGGTTATAATCAAATCTTAATTGCTCCGGAGGACCAAGAGAAGACCACATTCACCTGCCCATATAGTACATTTGCTTTCTCCAGAATGCCATTCGGGTTGTGCAATGCACCGACGACCTTCCAACGATGCATGATGGCTATTTTCACCAACATGGTGGAAGATATTTTGGAGGTCTTTATGGATGATTTTAGTGTGTTTGGTGATTCATTTGAAGAGTGTTTGGGAAATTTGGATAGAGTCTTGGCCCGATGTGAAGACACAAATCTCGTTCTCAATTGGGAAAAATGACACTTCATGGTTGAAGAGGGCATAGTGTTGGGTCACAAAATTTCTAAGCATGGGATTGAAGTAGACAAAGCCAAGATTGAGGTGATTTCAAGGCTTCCTTCCCTCACTTCTGTCAAAGGGGTGAGAAGTTTCCTTGGGCATGCGGGGTTCTACCGACGATTTATCAAGGATTTTTTGAAGGTTGTGAATCCCCTTTGCAAGTTGCTAGAGAAAGATACCAAGTCTGTGTTTGATGAGAAATGCATGGAGGCCTTTGAACTTCTTAAGCACAAGTTGACCACCAACCCGATCATTATCGCAGCTAATTGGAGCTTGCCTTTCGAGCTCATGTGCGATGCAAGTGACGTTGCGGTTGGGGCAGTGTTAGTTCAAAGAGTGAAAAAAATGTTTCATCCCGTGTACTATGCAAGCAAGACAATGGATGAAGCTCAAAGGAACTACACGGTGACGGAGAAGGAGTTGTTGGCTATTGTGTTCGCCATGGAAAAATTTCAGCCATATCTTATGGGGGCCAAAGTCATAGTGCATACCGACCATGCCGCCCTTAGGTATTTGATGACCAAGAAAGACTCCAAGGCAAGGTTGATGAGATGGGTATTACTTCTTCAAGAGTTTGATTTGGAAATAGTGGACCGGAAAGGTAGTGAGAACCAAGTTGCGGATCATTTGTCCCGCTTGGAGGAGGAAGGAAGGCCGTGTGATGGCTTGGAGATCAATGATACATTCCCCGATGAGCAACTCTTTCCGTGTCANAGTTAGGGACTTCCGAATTCAATTTCGGGCATTTAACCAAGTCCCAAATTATGATACTGGACCCACCGGGATCGTCAAAATACTGATCCGGATGCGTTTACACAAAATGTTGACCGTAGTCAACTCAAACAATTTTTAAGGCAAAAATTCACTTTTTCTTCAATTTTTCACATAAAGACTTTACGGAATGAGACACGGACTGTGAATGCAAATCGAGAAATGCTAAACGGAGCTAATCGAGGTCTCAAAAATACAAAAATAGAGGCTAAATCTCAAAATGACCTATCGGGTCATCACATTCTCCACCTCAAAAACTAACGTTCGTCCTCGAACGGACATAGAAAAGTACCTGGACTGGTGAAAAGGTGTGGGTATCTACTCCGTATATTGGAATCAGACTCCCATGTAGCTGCCTCGATCGGCTGACCTCTCCACTGCACTAGAATAGAAGGATAACTCTTAGACCTCAACTTCCGGACATGCTGTGCAAAAATGGCCACGGCTCTTCCTCGTAAGTCAAATCCTTCTCCAATTGGACTGAGCTGAAATCTAATACATGGGACGGATCACCGTGATACTTCCAGAGCATAGACACATGGAACACTGGATAGACTGCAGATAGACTAGGTGGCAATACAAGCTTGTAGGCCACCTCACCCACTCTCTCAAGAATCTCAAAAGGTCCGATATACCTAGGGCTCAACTTGCCCTTCTTTCTGAACCCTATCAAACCCTTCATGGGTGAAATCCGGAGCAGAACCCTCTCGCCAACCATGAATGCAGCATCACAAACTCTCCGAGCAGCATAACTCTTTTGCCTAAACTGAGCTGTGCGTAGACGAACCTGAATCATCTTGACCTTTTCTGAGGTATCCTGAACCAAATCGGTACCCAACAACCGAGCCTCTCCTAGATCAAACCAACCAACTAGCGAACAATATCATCTCCCATATAAAGCGTCATAGGGAGCCATCTAAATACTCGATTGGTTGTTGTTGTTACAGGAAAACTCCGCAAGCGGTAAGAACTGATCCCAAGAACCCCCAAAATCCATAACACATGCACGAAGCATATCCTCCAATATATGAATGGTGCACTTGAACTGCCCGTCCGTCTAGGGGTGAAATATTGTACTCAACTCAACCTGCGTGCCTAACTTATGCTGCACGGACCTCCAAAAATGCTATGTAAATTGTGTGTCCCGATCAGAAATAATGGGCACCGGCATACCATGCAGACGAACAATCTCGTGGATATAGATCTCAGTCAACCGCTTTGAAGAATAGGTAACTGCTACTGGAATGAAATGCACCGACTCGGTCAACTTATCCACAATCACCTATATAACATCAAAATTTCTTCTAAGTCCGTGGGAGCCCAATAATGAAATCCATGGTTGTTACACCCCATGTTTTCGTACATAGAAGTACACCATAAGTAAATTGGTATAAGCTCGAAAATGAGATGTTACATCCTGTATTTTTGTACGTTAAATTTTCTTCGTAAGTAAATCGACGTAAGTTCGAGAATGAGATTATTTTGGGATTATAAGTATTATGCTATTTCAAACAAGTGATAAGTAAATTTGTGAAGGTGAGAGGGCAAGCAAATCGAAGAAAGTGAGTTTTGTCGAAGTTTGTCGATTTGGGATAAAATACGGTCCGAGCTATAATACCCGGTATTTGTGGATTAGTGCCATACAATGTACCACATGACCATGATAGTGGGGTGTATAAGGTATATTAAAAGTGAGTAGTATTTTAAGTAATTTTAGATAATTCTTTATTATGTGGGTAATTGGTTAATTATTGGTTAGTGGAGAATTACCAAGTTAATAAAGAAATTGGTAATTATCTAAGATATTTTGGATAAGTCTTGAAGATTAACGTGGCAGCAGTATATCTTATATTTGATGACTCTTAATTCACTTTGTAAAGGTGGCAATATTTGATGTGATAACTACATTATATCATTTGGATGGAGAAGTGTTATCAAGAAAGCCAAAAAAGGGTACGGTCATTTTCCATTCTTGTAGAGAAACATCTCATTCTTTATTAGTAACATGGTTCATAAATTTTAAAGTGAGATGCTAAGATTTGCAAAGTGATCAAAACTTTGAAGCGTATGATTTTGCGATTCTAAACCGCATCATCTCCAATGGTAACCTACTTGGCATTACTGTGCTGCACCATGTTCTTAAGGACAAGCAAATGGGGGTCGTCATACTGACGATCTGTGATGCGCTCATACAAGAAAGACCGAGAAACCGTGCAAGCAAGAACCCGACTAGGCTCCGAAACATCTAACCTCACAAATTGGTTGGACAAATCCTGAACATCTTATGCTAGCGGCCTCTCACGAACTGGAATATACACAAGGCTACCCATTCTCATAGCCTTTTTACTCAAGGCATTGACCGCCACATTGGCCTTCCCGAGATGATACAAAATGGTGATACCATAGTCTTTTAGCATCTGCAACCACCTCTACTGCCCCAAATTGAGATCCTTTTGCTTGAACAAATACTGAAGACTCTGATGATCCGTGAACACCTCACATGACACGCCATAGAGGTAATGCCTCAAAATCTTCAATGCATGAATAATGGCTATCAACTCCAAGTCATGAACAGGGTAATTATTCTTGTGAACCTTCAATTGTCGCGATGCGTATGAAATCACCCTGCCATCCTGCATTAATATTGCACCGAGCCCAATACACGATGCGTCACAATACACCGTGTAGGATCCTGAACCTGTAGGGAACACCAATACTGGCGATGTAGTCAAGGTAGTCTCCATATTCTGAAAGCTCAACTCACACTCATCCGACCATCTGAATGGGGCACCCTTCTAGGTCAATCTAGTCAATGGCGCTGTGATGGATGAAAACCCCTCTACCAACCGGCAATAAAACCCTGCCAAACCCAAGAAGCTCCGAATCTCTGTAGCTGAAGTAGGTATAGACAAGTTTTGAACTGTCTCAATCTTCTTTGGATCCATTTTAATGCCCTCTACGGATACAACATGCCCCAAAAAAGGCGACTGAGTACAACGAAAACTCACACTTTGAAAACTTGGCATACGACTAACTATATCTCAGAGTCTAAAGTACAACTCTAAGATGTTGCTCATGCTCCTCTCGACTGCGGAAGTAGATCAAGATATCATCAATGAATATGATCACAAACGAATCCAAGTAGGGCTTAAATACCCGGTTCATCAAATCCATGAATGTTGTTGGGGCTTTTGTCAACCCAAATGACATCACTAGGAACTCATAATGCCCATACCGAGTCTAGAAAGTTGTCTTAGGGACATCCGATGCCCTAATCTTCAACTCATGGTAGCCAGATCATAAATCAATCTTCAAAAATACTTTGGCACCTTGAAGCTTATCAAATAAGCCAACAATCCTCGGCAACGGGTACTTGTTCTTGATAGTCACTTTGTTCAACTACTGATAGTCTATAAACATCCTCATCGAACCATCCCTCTTCTTCATGAACAACACGGACGCACCCCAAGGCAAGACACTAGGTATAATGAATCCCTTATCAAGAAAATCTGGCAACTGCTCCTTCAGTTCCTTCAACCCTGGTGGCGCTATACGGTATGGTAGAATAGAAAAAGGCTGAGTGCCCGGAGCCGGGTCAATACAAAAATTAATATCCCTGTAGGGTGGCATCCCCGACAGATCTGCGGGAAACACCTTTTGAAACTCACGCACAACAGGTACTGAATCCATGGAAGGAACATCCGCACTCGAATCAAAAACATAGGCCAATATGCTAGACACCCCTTCTTGACCATATGTCGAGCCTTCATATAAGAAATAACCTTGCTAGTAGAATCGCTAGGAGTTCCCCTCCATACTAATCGGGGCAATCCTGGCATGGCTAAGGTCACTGTCTTGGCATGACAGTCCAATATAGCATGATAAGGTGACAACCAATCCATATCCAAAATAACATCAAAGTCCACCATATCAAGAAGTAGGAGATCTACGCTGGTCTCAAGGCTCCCGATTGAAACCACACACGAGTGATAAACACGATCTATGATAATAGAATCTCCCATAGGAATGGACACATATACAAGAGCACTCAAAGAATCACGAGGAACAAGCAGATATGAAGAAAAATAGGACGACATGTAGGAATAAGTAGAACCCGGATCAAATAAAACTGAAGCATCTCTATGGCAAACTGGAACAATACCTGTGATGACAGAGTTTGACTCTGCCTTAGGTCTAGCTAAGAATGTATAAAAATGGGGCTGGGACCCACCACTCTGACCTACTCCCCTCGGGCTACCCCTAGTTGGTTGGCCTCCACCTCTAATGGCCTGACCTCCACCTCTAATAATCCGACCCCCGCCTCTAGCTGGCTGCGCAGGCAACGGAGCAACCGGTGCCTACATGATAGTACGAGAACCCTATTGAGGTTTGCTGCTCGACACTCTAGGGCAATACCTCCTGATGTGACCTATGCCCCCCCCACTCAAAGCACTCTCTAGGCTATTGAGTTTGCTGAAGTTGAGACTGACTCTGACGGCTCGAATAACCGTTGTATTATTTCTGAAGCGGTGGTGCATTGATAGGAGCTGAAGGTGCACTAAATTCTGGTTGCTCAGGACAAGACCCATAAGAACCACGACCGTCTGTAGCACTTTGGGCTACTTGAAGAGCTGACTGAATCAGCCTAGGAGGATGGCCTCTACCAAAAGATCTCGTGCCTCCAGATGAGGCACCACTGAAAATACCAAAATAATGGGGCCTCTTCTCAAATGTCGACCCTCTATCCTGACCTCGAACTATCTCGATCCATCTGGCAATCTCTACGCCCCTCTAGAAAAAAATATCATTCCCCGTCTCCTTGGCTATCTAAAGCCCGATGCCGAAGGTAAGCCCATTAATAAACCTCCTCACTCTCTCTCTATATTTAGGAATCAACATAGCTGCATCACGGGCCAGGTCCAGAAATTTTGTCTCGTACAGGGTGACAGTTATGCCACCCTGCCGGAGGCGCTCAATCTGCCTACGGTAATGAGAGGAATAAACTTCTCCAGAAATAGCTGAAAACTAATCCTAGGTAAGTGAAGGTAAACCAACTGGTCTGCTCCGCTCAAAATCCTGCCACCACCTCTTGGCAGAGCCATTCATCTGGAACACTGCAAATTCGACCTCATTGGTCTCAACAATACCTATGTTGCACAACACCTCGTGACAACATTCTATGTATTTTTGTGGGTCTTCGGAGGGTGCACCGCTATAATGAACAGGAAAGAGCTTGGTCAACTCGTCCAACCTCATCAATTCCTCAGAAGACATCGCGGGCATCTCCCCGGGCTGTATAGCAACAATAAGTTGAACTACTCCAACTGCTGGAGTTGTTGGAGTCTGATATAGGGGAGCCACCTACTCCGAGGTGTGAGTAGAGGGAGTTCGTGCTCCTACCATAGCCTTAGAGACGGCTGGTGCCATCGTAAATGCGCTGGTATGGGTCACACTCTCCATAAGGCCCACCAAGTGGAATAGAGCATCCTGAAGCACTGGAGTGGCTATGAATCCCTCCAGAACCCGAGCCGGTCCAACGGGTACGGTCTGAGCTGGGACCTCTTCCTCAAGATCAATCTGAGGCTCCACTGCAGGTGCTGCTGCTCGAGCTCTAGGCTGAGCTCTGCCTCTTCCTCGGCCTCTGGTTCGATCTCGGCCTCTGCCCATGGTAGTAGCTTCCATAGGGGCTTCGGCTCCTGTCGAGCTGCAGATGCAGTGCGTGTTCTCGCCATCTGTGAGACAACAACAATAGAATGGTTCAATCATCAATGATAGAATGAAATCGCATGATAGAGAAAAAAGTGAATTTTTTTCTAAACTCCATAGCCTTTAGAAAATAAGTACAGATGTCTCCATTCCGATCCTCCAGACTCTACTAATCTTGCTCATGACTCGTGAGACCTATGCAACCTAGTGCTCTGATACCAACTTGTCATGACTCGTAATTCCCACCCTCGGGACCGTGATAGGGCCTAACATTTAACTTGCTAAGAAAGACAACGTTAGCTTTATCTGTTAACCATTTTTAACAATTTCCAAATTAAATGACAATAATAAAACTAAATAGTGTGAAATAAGGTAATAAACGAATAAGTGACAAAATTCAAATACAAATCCCGGAACTGGTGCCACGAATACATGAGCATCTAGAGTACTACAGATAATGGTCTGAAGTAAACATAACTGTCCGAATCAAAATAAACAGCTAAATGATGTAGAAGAGGACTTCAGGGTTACGGACATCGTGCAACTATACCTCAAGTCTCCACTGATATCTAGATCCGAGCCAACTTCACTCAGTGCAGCTGGGACCAACTCTGGTATATGCACAAGAAGTGTAGAGTGTAGTATGAGTACAACCGACCCCATGTACTCAGTAAGTGCCGAGCCTAACCTCGATGAAGTAGTGACGGGGCTAAGGCCGGTCACTTACAATAACCTGTACGCAATAATAATAATAATAATAATAATAATAATAATAATAATAATAATAATAATAATAATAATAATAATAATAATAATAATAATAATAATAATAATAATAACAGAAAACACAAGAATGCAAATGGAACAGTCAATTTATAACAACGAACACAAAATCCAACTACCAGAAGGCCCAGAATAAGAAGTCATATAAACTTATCTCAAATACCAAGGCCAATCCAACAGTCACAAACAAATACAACTTTATACAATCTGTTGCAGCGTGCAACCCGCTCCCCAACCATTTTTAATCAACAATAGCAAACCAATAACCAAAATTTACAAGAAGTTCCACATCAAGAGAGTAAATGTACGAGACAATGAAGGATCACATAATACTCAAGGAATATCAAATAACTCGAATATCCCAACTCTTTACCAACTCATCAATAACTACCAATTAACAATTCATACACGTGAATCTACAATATAGAAGGCAACAACTTTTACAAACTATAAGGCGAGAAAGACATAAGATAATTTATATATGCAAGAAAAGTAAATAGAGTCAAGTAGAAAATAAGGATGAAACTATGGAAGGAGTGGACAATTTAATCCATGAATAACTACATGACAAGTAAAAATTATGGCATGGAAGTCAAATAATCGTATAGAAATTAAAGCATGTGACAAGATATACAAAGAAGCAACAAAAATATGGAAGCGAGTAACACAACTGCAGATACACACTCGTCACCTCGCAAATACGTTGTTTCACACGTAATTCAGATAAGATGTAGTTCAAGGGTTCCTAATTCCCTCAAATCAATGTTAGACCCAACACTTACCTCACTCTGCAACTCAAGAAATTAATCAACCACATCCTTGCCTTTTGAACAAGCCTCCAAACCAACGAAATCTAGCAAATTATTGATCAAATGATTCAAAATAAGCTTTAGAAACTACCCACAAATGAATGAGGTTCAATTTAGGTCATTTTTGAAAATGTCAACAAAGGTCAACCCTGAGCCCGCTTGGTCAAAATCGAGATTCGGACCAACACCCGGATTACCCATTCACCCCCGAACCTAGTTATGTGATTTGTTTCGAAATCTGACCCCAATTCGATGTCTAAATCCCAATTTTACAAAAATCCCCAATTCCACCCAAATCCCGTTATTTTTACAATGAAAATCCTAAATTTGATGTTGGAATCTTATGAAATGTAATGGGTAATTGAAAATAAATGGTTTAAAGTTACTTAATTTGGGAAGAAAAGTCTCTTGCAAAATCGCCTCTAGGGTGTTTAGGGTTGAGAGATTGTGAGAAATGAGCTAAGTCCCGTTTTTTCCCTCTTTTACCCAGCTGCAGATATCGCAACTGCGATGTCTTGTTCACAATTGCGAACATCGTAAATGCGAGACAAGGGTCGCAAATGCGACATTTGGCTCCCAAATGCGAGCTCCCACCCTTCGCAAATGCGACCATACACTTCACAAATGCAAAGAAGACAACAGTGGTTAGTGATCGCAATTGCAACCATTTCCTTCACAAAAGCGAAGGTCCACAGTTCGCAAATGCGAGTTCACCCAACTCAGGCCCCTGCTCGCAAATGCGATATCTTTATTGCAAAAGCGAGGCTCGCATTTGCGAGCCAGAACTCGCAAATGCGAGATCTACAGACACACAAACAACAGAGAAATTATCAGCTATCTCCAAAGTCCAAAATCAATCATTAGCCTATCCAAAACTCACCCGAGTCCCTCGGGCGCCAAACCAAACATGCACACAAGTGAAATAACATCATACGAACTTGCTCGCGCAATCAAATCACCAAAATAACACCTAAATCTACGAATCAATCCCCAAAATAAATGAAGTTTCAAAGCTAAACTCAAGAACACTAGAATCACATTTAAGCATCTGGATCATGTCAAATCAAAGCCGAATTGAACCAAATTTTGCAGACAAATCTGAATAGTAATACGGAACTATGCCAAGTTTTAACATCAAAATCAGAACCTGTTAGCTATGAAGTCAACTTATGGTCAAACTTAGTAATTTCTAACTTTCAAAAATGCTAGTTTTCAGAAAAATGAGTTAAAACAAGTTAGGGACTTCCGAATTCAATTTCGGGCATACGCCCAAGTCCCAATTCACGATACGAACCCACTGGGATCGTCCAAATACTGATTCAGATCCGTTTACACAAAATGTTGAATGTAGCAACTCAAACCATTTTTAAGGCAAACATTCACATTTTCTTCAATTTTTCACATGAAGTCTTTCTGGAATGAGACACGGATTGTGCATGCAAATCGAGAAATGTTAAACAGAGCTAATCAAGGTCTCAGAATACGAAAATAAGGTCTAAATCTCAAAATGACCTATCCGGTCATCACAGGGTCGTTTGACTTAGCCTATATTGACCCGCCCAAAATTGACCCAACCGCCCATTTGAGGGGCAAGTGCACAGATAGCCATCTCAGAGATGTTATTTTAGAATTAGCCAATACTTATTGTGTCCTAAAATTATAAACTAAAATTAACTTCAGGATAACGCAGGACATTTTTGTCCTAAAAAATTAAACTGAAAAATTTAAATTCAAGACGCACTAGCTAATTCCTAAATAGCAGCCTTTTAGACTAGCTACCTGGTGTTATTTCTACCCCATTTGGCACCCCTACCTAGGTGGCAGGGTGAGGCTCTTATCTTGTAAGGACTATGCTCAAAGGTCCTACTGTATCCCCCAAACACGCCTCACGCTTAGTGCTCGAGCCTCGCTCAATAGTTTCTAGACTAGTCATATGGGAATTTCTCATTTAGACATAGTATTCGCCCTTTATCTAATTTTTTTAATTACTACATTGCTCATAAAAAATCTATTCCTCATAATCAAATTGAAGTTTTAGACCAATACAACTAAAATTTAAAACCTATCATCACATATTCTCAGATTGAGAATATTGTGACGAGAAGCTCCAGTTAAACGTTTGTCCTAGAAATAGCTAGATAGTTGAAGTTCATGTCTTCAATTTCCCATTGGTGTTTAGGTATTAGATTTCTCAAAATTTAATTCTTTTATTTCTTCTATTTTAAAGCAATGTCATTTCTCTGTATTAATTGATAATAGAACCTAATGGTTAATTAATTATCTATTATTGACGGGTACCACATCAAGATAAGTTATCATCTTCAATGAATACCCATTCTAGTGATTAATTAATGTACCAAAAGATGTTTCCCCATTATTTTCATGTTGAGAAGTGCACAATGATGGAGTTGTAATATATAAGTTATTTGTTTAGGATAAAGTATATTTGAATTTACCTAAAACATAATAGCATTATGTAGTAATTATTAGCAGTTGTTACAGTTGTACGTGATGGATATAAGTAGTACTTAGTTTGAGATCAAGAACCAGAGTTTGGGTAAGGGCTAGAAATTATCTCGAGGGGAAGGTGTTAGACACCCCTCAAGATCCACTAGTGTGGTTCCCGGCCATGTTACAATTGTGACTTTAAGTGCAAACAACAAGTAAACAAATAGAGGTCTAAAATAGAAGGGGATTGACACATAATGTTGCAAGTGAATTGAAAACTTGGAGAAAAATAAAGAAAGCAGAAATTTTGAGAAAATGGTTTAAACAATTCTGAAAATAAACATAAACAAGTAAAGGGAAAGGGGATCCTATGTTTATAAATAATATGGATCACCCCATACAACACACGGTAACCGTTTATACACGTGGTGTTATCGCGTGGTCATCATATCCATATCTACCCTTCCCACCCCATTAAGGTATTAAAGCGCGGAATGTCTCGTTACTTATTGCATGCTAGTACCCGTCCCAATCCTATCAGTCCCGGAGGCATTTGGACTAACTAGTCCTAATGGGAGAGGGGTTTGGGGCCTTTTGGAGAGTTTTCAAAGGACAAAATACTAAGGCGTCAATCAAAACACATAATACAAGTAAAGGGGAAAGCAAATAAGCAAGTAGGGCTCAAATAAACCTCCTAGAATCAGATAAAGCCATAGAGTTTAGCATGCCTTGCACATACTGGTTTGGTCTTAAATTAAATTAAAGCGATGAGCGGACTGTTTCAACACATATTTTTAGATAGGAAGTCTGCATTAGGCTTACTCGAATGCAGTTGTCTAAGACTGATCCAGTTGATTAGTTAAATCTTTTTTTGTCTATGTGTTGGATAGAACTACTGATTTTAAAACACAAGCTGATTTTAAAAGAAAATTTCAGAGTAACAAAAAGTTTCAGAAAAGGGTACGTGGTTTAACAACTAAACGAGTTCCAGAATGCAGATCGGTTGGGAAATGTTTACCAGAGTTCATGCGAGTAGGTTTAGAAAGAAAAGTTGTTTGTTTTAGTAAAATCAACATTGTTTTGAATAAGTAAGACAATTTTTGGTTTCGAAATCCCTATAGGCATGCTTTCTATACGTGATACCCTTTTAAATACTAATGGAAGCCTTGTAAACCAAGATATCTACATATGCCATTTTATTATTAAACCTATCTGTTTGCCTAATGATGCTATTATATGCAGAGATGCAAACCCCTATAGGCATGGTATCTACATGCAGAATTCTTATGAGCAGGATATCTGTATGATATACAGAATTCTTATAGGCATGGTTTCTACATATGACAGTGCAGAATTCCTATGAGCATGATTTCTATATGTGAAAGTGCAGAAATCTTATAGGCATGATTTCTATATGTAGATGCATAAACTTGTGAACATGATTTCTATGAAAGTGCAGAAATTCAGAAGCAAACCCTATAGACAGGATATCTATATGCTTAGTTGCAGGAATCGAATGTTAAATCCTATAGACATATTTTCTACGTGTGAAGTTGCACAAATCAGAAATAAAATCCTATAGGCATATTTTCTACCCTTTGTGCATAAAAGTAACCCCTCCCTTTTTCACTAAATCCCCATGAGTTTATACAATTTATTACAGACCAGTAGAACAAAACTGAAATTAAAAGTACATCAGAAGCTATCAGCTACATCCGAGCAGCCTAATTCAAACTTAGTGTCTAATAATATGAGATTGAACCACTTCCGAGATCAAGATTTCCAAAGCCTTCTCTTATCTAGGGTGTTTCAGAGATCCAAGGAGTTTCAGGAACCCCAGGCAGTGCTTACACCCAAGATAGTAATCAGAATGAATTATAGTGCAGTATGGAAGAGCCAACCCTCAAGTGTCCAAGTTCAGAGGGAGCTCAGGGGTCCCAAGGCAAGGCTCACAAGAGAGGGGCAGAACTTAAATTCTAAGAATGAGTGCAAGTGCAATAGAGAGAGGGTAGGGAATGCCAAAGCAGGCTGGTGGTCATACCCAACCATGAGGTAGGCTGGCACACCCCTGACCAAACTTGTTGGCCAAACATTGGAGAGTAAGGACCTATTGAAGGTCAAGCCATGGTCTGGGCAATAATTAGAATGCTGTCAGGCCAAAGCTTTAACTCAACACACATAATAAGGGAATGGGGATGGGAAATTGAAAGAGCTTAGGACCCAAAGGGTCCAGTTCATGTCCATGGACAATAACTTTAGCTATATTGCCATGTTTTTGAACCATAACTCAAAACACATAAGGGGATATAGGAATGGGATTCATTACAAGAAATGGGCAGAACACATTACACAAATAAATACTTCAAACATTAAAGTGAACATGGACATAAGAGCTGGTAAGTAAACACATCGGGGTTAGGGCTAGAATTAAAACTAGGACATACTAGTTTCAGAAAGCAAAGAGAGCAGAAATCTTGTAACATGCCACAATACAAATAGCAAGAGTATACTTATGAGTGTGAGTCTGAGTTCAGAAAAAAGACTCGAGTGTTGGTCGTGTGTGTGTTAAGAAAGGAGCAGGTATTTATAGTTTGAAATCAGGCAGGGAACAAAGGTAAGAAAATAATCATGTATCAATTAGAATCAATCAGTAGCAGAAAATCCTTTGATTGAGGAGTTCAAATTTGAACGGTAAAGGGCAAAAATTATTTAAGGAAGGAGATCAAGTAAACATATTATGCATAGCATACAAATAAGGGGTAAATACATAGGGGTATTAATTAAGGAAAGAAAATTTGAAACACACGGTTAAGCAAATAAGGCAAAAACAAAGTAAATCAATTAGTACATAGTAAATCAGGGAATCAGGGATTCAAAATCACTAATGAACCAAGTCAGAAATAAGGGAATCGAAAGGTTAAAGAGAGTTTTCAAATAAAAAAAGGAAATAATCAGTCATGCTTACACAAGGAAGTCTGAAATCAGTCCCAAAATTCTAGAGGGACAACCAGTGTATATAAAGAATGCACAACATCGGGCGTGTGAGGTTAAATCATGACAAAGAGAAACAATAATGCTAGCGAAACATGATAGTCATATAGGCTAATCAGAAGCATGCTAAAGAGTCAAGTAAACGGGGTCTCATAGATTTTAGCAAAAAGTCAGAACCACATGGAGAAACAAAGTTGAAACAAAGACGAAACAACTTCAGGAACTCAGAGATTAGGGTTTTGAAACCAAACAAGTTTAGAGATGAGAAGCACACAAAGCACGTAACAAGTGGCCTCAAACTCGAAAGAAACCCCCAAATTCTAGGGTTTTTACCATTAATCGAGTCTAGAGACGAAAACAAGCAAGTAAGGAAAAAGAATACTAACGGAATAAGTTCAGAAAACTCAAAGGGACTGAGACCTTAAACATGTATTTCCCAGAAAACTTCATGAAAACATAATAAAAGAAAAATCGTGCAAAATACAGTAGGGGGAGTCATAAGAGCAAGATAGAAGAAAACACAGCAGAAGAAAACACATAAGAATCACAGTAGAGCATGTAAAATCAGAAAAACCCTAAATCGAAGAAGATGAAAGGTTTGAAAGCAAACTTTTGAAAGAAACTTTGAGAAATCGTTTGAAAACCTTAAAATAAACATAGATCTAGAACAGATCTAGAGGAATCAGGAGAACCTCGAAAGGCTAGGGTTCCAGAAGAACCCTAGAAGCGAGAAAGCCTGGAAAAGTCACGATCTAAGCTAGAGAATATCACAATCAGGCTCAAAAGACCAAGAGCCACCGGAGCAAAGCCGGAGATGGCCGGGATCTTCGAATCGCTGAAGGTCTGAGCGAGGACCTTCGAGGTCTGGCCTCGAACCTTCAGGTATCAAGCACGTGAGAGCAGTAGGGGGTGAGAATAGGTCGTCCATGGTTAGAACAACCATAGATTCCGGTGGATTTGAGGTTGGAGGTGGCAGAGAGCGATTAGGGTTTCGAGAGAGCTCGAGAGCGTTTGAGAGAAGAGAGGAGTTAGAGGCGACGCTTCTGAAAGAATGGGGTAGGGTTTAGGGGTCGTTTTGAATAAAAAAGGAAAGAAGAGATCTGGGCCGTTGATCAAAATGATCAATGGCTCAGATTTTAAAAAGAAAACGGGCGGGTTTGGGCGATTGGATCAAGTAATCGGATTTAAATTGATTTGGGGGTTGGGATTGGGTTGAATTGGGGTGCAAATTGGGCTGTAATTGAAATGAAATTGAGGCCATATTTTAAATAGCCACTTTTTCCCCGTTTTATTCTATAAAAATAGCGATGATGGTTTTTAAAAATAAATTAAAAATACTGAGTAAACAAATGTTACATAAATATTAACTTAAAAATACTGGAACTAATTTTGTAATTATAAAATGCTATTAATCACAAAACAGGCTATAATTGCAATTATATGCAATTTAGCTTTAAAAATACCAAATAAATTTGTAAGAATATGCAAAAATTACCTTAATTATATTTTGGTGCAAATGTGAGAATAAAAATGAATTATTTGCCAATATGATAATTTTGGAAATAATTATTGGATTCTGTTGTATTAAAATAGGCAATGAATTGGTTTAAAAATCATTAAAAATGCCAGAACTCTTGGGTGTGCTTATATATGCACATATATGCTATTTTGGAAGTATTTTGAGTATAAAATTACTAGGGAAAAATTGGGTATCAACAGCTGCCCATCTTTACTCGGGAAGGATGGAAGAGTTGTCGGGTAAAGATATGATGGCCAATTTTGACCGGAAGCGGCGATTTGAAAAGAATTTGACCGAGCTCTGGTTTCCGAGCTGCCTAGATATCCCTAGCTTTACAGGAATCAGGCCGTATGTAGTTCAGGAACCATTGATGGAACATGCCGATGGAGATTCGAAAGAGACAGACACGATGTTTAGGTGGCAAGAGGTATTTGGAGTTTGATCGGCTGCGGGAACCGGAGCGGGATCGCTCCTGCTGAGGCGGCCGTTGCTGGCCGGTGTACCTGCAAGTGAGCAATACGGGCGTATATCGTGCATAAACTTAAACGTGATGCAAGTTCCCATTGGACCATGAATGCTGTCTTTGGACGGTTAGGATGACGTCCTCAGACCATGATGTCCTGGGCCATGAAGCGCAAAAGTAAAGGATTCGCAGGCTATGAAATGATGTTCTCGGGCTATGATAATGATGCCTCCGTACCATGATGCCTTTGAATAATGATGTGTAGGATATAAAGCGGGTCCTCGGGCCATGGCATGGTGTTCTCGGGCTATGAAGATGATGCCTCCGAACAATGACGCCCTCGAACAGTTTGGCGGTATTTCAGCCCATGGAATGCAAGATTTGGCGGTATTTCAGCCCATGAAATGCAAGATTTGGCGGTATTTCAGCCGGTGCAGAAAAATGTAAATGGCGATATTTCAGCCGATATCAATTTAAATAAAACAGCGATGTTTCAGCTGATGTAAAAATGTAAATGGCGATATTTCAGCCGATAGAAGATAAAAATAAGCAGGCGATGTTTCAGCCGATGTAGCGAAATGTAAAAGGCGATATCTCAGCCGACAAAAAATTAAAATAAAGAAGCGACGTTTTAGTTGATGTAGAAACGTAAATGGCGTTATTTCAGCCGATGCCGAGAATTAAATAAAGTTTGGCGATACTTCGACCGATAATGAAGGGTGATTATAAATGGCGACGTTTCAGTCGATAGGGATTTAAACAAAAATTGGCGGTGTTTTAGCCATACAAGATTTGTATGAAGATGGCGGTATTTCAGCCGATGCAAATAGAGGTGGCGATATTTCAGCCATGCAGATGGAGACAACGCTTAGTCTCTAAAGGCAGAAAGGTAGCCTTATGCAATGCAAGAAAATGCAGGATGGAGACAGTGCTTAGTCTCCAAAGTCAGAAAGGTAACCTTATGCAATGCAAGAAAATGCAGGATGGAGACAGTGCTTAGTCTCGGAAGGCAGAAAGGTAGCCTTATGCAATGCAGATAGATGGAGACAGTGCTTAGTCTCGAAAGGAAGAAAGGTAGCCTTATGCAATGCAGATAATGCAGATGGAGACAGTGCTTAGTCTCGAAAGGCAGAAAGGTAGCCTTATACAATGCAAGAAAAATACAGGATGGAGACAGTGCTTAGTCTCGAAAGGCAGAAAGGTAGCCTTATGCAATGCAGATAATGCAGATGGAGACAGTGCTTAGTCTCGAAAGGCAGAAAGGTAGCCTTATGAAATGCGAGAATGTAAAAGGACGAGTAGTAGTGAGACTTCTTAGCTGATAGCTGATATCGTGACTGCTGGGGAGGTTGTGTATGGATAGCAATTACGAACAAGTGATGATTCTGAGAGGTTGCGTTCTTGAGAAAGTATGCGTGCATAAATATACCTGACAATATTGTTAGTCTGGTGCCTGCATCCAAAGAAAAATCGTGAGTTTTGTAAGGGGGAAAGGCTAGTTTGTTTTCCCCTGGCTTCCGGCATTGCGTATCATTGGGGTAGCAGCAGCAATTCGAACAATAGTTATGCATGATTTAGTAAATATAACGTAAGTAGAAAATAGTTTTCTTTAAATGAACCAACGACTGCGACGTGGTTCAAGACATTGCAACCTTTCTTGCTCCGGAATTTTGAGGGTCCTGCTCAAAATTCTGCCCCAGTTTACTGGGCTGGCGCTTCTGACGGCTGCGCTGAACGGAAAAAAATCAACTTTGGAATTTTGAGGGTCCTCCTCAAAATTCTGCCCCAGTTTACTGAGGTGACATTCCTGGCGATGAATGGCTGAAAACTAACTTTGGAATTTTGAGTGTCCTCCTCAAAATTCTGCCCCAGTTCCAATAGCAGGGAGGAAAAATGGAATTTTTATTAAATTGTGACCGAACCCATAAGGCTGCCTACGTATCCCCTCTTAAACGGGAATCAGGTCAGGCGTAGTTCAAACTACATCATCATAAGAAATCATAAGTGGTTACACATAGTATCGTTTCACTGCATCTGAATTGATTGGCTTCGGCCAAACTTCTCCGTCCATTTCTGCAAGAATAAGGGCTCCTCCAGTTAGAACCTGGTGAACCATGTACGGACCTTGCCAGTTGAGAGAGAATTTCCCCTTGGCTTCATCTTGATGTGGGAATATTTTCTTCAACACCAGCTGCCCCGGTGTAAACTTCCTTGGCTTAACTCTTTTGTTGAAGGCTCTAGACATTCTATTCTGATAGAACTGACCATGGCAAACTGCATTCATCCTTTTCCCATCTATAAGGGCTAACTGCTCGTAGCGACCTTTTACCCATTCTGCGTCGTCCAACTCTGCTTCTTGTATGATCCTCAAAGAGGGAATCTCTACCTCGGCGGGGATGACCGCCTCTGTTCCATAAACCAGCATGTAGGGAGTTGCTCCGGTTGATGTGCGGACCGTGGTGCGGTATCCCAGTAGGGCGAATGATAATTTCTCATGCCATTGTTTGTGACTTTCGACCATCTTCCTTAATATCTTCTTGATATTCTTGTTAGCTGCCTCTACAGCTCCATTCATCTGAGGACTGTAGGCTGTAGAATTCTTGTGTTTGATCTTGAATGACTCGCACATGGCTTTCATCAAGTCGCTGTTGAGATTGGAACCATTATCAGTGATGATTGATTCTGGAATCCCGAATCGGCAAACAATACGATCACGGATGAAATCTGCCACAACTTTCTGAGTCACTGCCCTGTATTACGCTGTTTCAACCCATTTGGTAAAATAATCAATTGCCACCAGGATAAACCTGTTCCCGTTTGATGCGGCAGGCTCAATAGGTCCAATAACATCCATTCCCCAGGCGGCGAATGGGCATGGTGAGCTTGTTGCAGTAAGCTCGTTTGGAGGCACCTTTATCATGTCTGCATGTATCTGAAAGCTATGGCATTTGCGAACATACTGGATACTGTTGGCCCAAGTAAAGGTTAGTTTTGAAGACTGACAAAGGAACTCAGACATGAACTAGGTCCATCCAGTGGTCCATCCCTCAAGTTCACAAAAACGGGCAGATTCAAGCATGTGGGATGCACGTGAAGGAGATAAGCTTAAATTGGTGTATTTAATATCTCCTGATCGAAAAGGTTGCATAATTGATAAGGAGAAGGACTCCTTAATCAAAGAGAACACAATTCAAGATAGGGAAGGAGTTAGAAGTTGAAATCAACTAGAACTCTTCCACCAAGGAAGAGTTGCATCAGAACTCTAGTTATTTCTTCATCTACTAACTCTAT